>NC_056751.1:308082522-308189178 GCF_019279795.1 Protopterus annectens | reverse complement strand
CTAACCTAACACGAAACATCTCCACAAACTCCACCAATTTGTTCAAATTTACATAACTTATACAAACCCCATCACACATCACCCTGAATCCACCTTAGACTGGATATTACTATCCCACCCACAATACTATTCCAATCCCAACACCCTAAGTGACCACTTACCAGCCCTGATACACAGACTATCAACCTCCACCCCAAGCATTCATTCATACAAATATACCAGAAATCTAGCCAGTTTTAGCCAGTCTCACTTTTGCAACCTATTACAAACACTATACTGGAACCCACTGAAATATCTTCCCCTCAATGAGGCAGTACATTATTTCAATACGGTCTTCCTAGATATCCTTAACTCCATAGACCCTGTAAGAAAAAAAGAGCGTTAAACATAACCATGCTCCTTGGCCATCCATGTCAACCAAACTGCAGATCAAGAGTGACCGAGCATGGCACAAATGGAGAAAAGATAAGAAAGACCCCACTTAACGAAGCAGCCTTCAAAATACTTGGAAACAAAGCAAAACAGGCCATTAATCAGGACAAAAAGACTTCTCTCAACAAATTAACACCCACAGTAATAATCCCAGACTTTTCTGGAAATCTGTCAACTCATTACTAAATCCTGGCAGCACTCAAAACCTATCTCCATTTCCAGACAAAAGCCCTGTTGAAATCAATGAAATATTTAATAAAAACGTTATTGATATTATCCTTACATTAGTCACCGCAGGCAATACCCCAAACCCCCATTAACCCATCCACCATACCTAAAGGCAATATCAACTCCATTATCATCCTTTAACTTCCAACCTGTAGCAGCCTCTCAAATACAAACATTACTTGGCAAATAGAAATCAGGCTCCTTATCTGCTGATACTCTCCCCCAGAATACCTCAAAATTAGTGCTAAGGCAATAGGTTTCCCATAAAGTATCCTTATACACCGATAACCTGTAGAAACCAGAGCCCACTAAACTCTGGAAAAAATCAATAACCACCCCACTTCATAAAGATGGAAACCCTCATGACCTATCTAAATTTTAGACCCATTTCCATACTGTCCCCTCTATCTAAATTAATGGAAAAATGCATCAAACAACTGGCTGAATATCTATGAATATCTAACCAGCAACAACTTACTATCCCAGTCACAACATGGTTTTCAACCATCCCATATTACCATTACTGCCCTAGTCTCCTTCAGAAATTTCATCTACAATGCCCTAGATAGTAACCAACTTAGACCAGTCCTGTTACTGGCTCTCTCAAAAGCATTTGACACAGTCTCCCACATCAAACTTGTACAGCAAGTGCAATCACTAGGATGCTCTGATGCCACACTAACCTGGTTCACTAGCTACTTGGAAAACAGACAAGCAATCCGTAAAATGGCAGTATAACCTCTCTAGCTTTCTCCCAAACATAGGAGAGCCCCAGGGGTTAACCTTAGGACCCCTACTATTCAACATTTTTATAAATGACCTACATAAAAGTTTCCTCTGACTGTACTACCATACAATATGCTGATGGTTCAACTATAATCTGCACCGCCAATAACTTTTCTGACCTCCAAAAGTTAACACACAGCCTTTACATCCACAGAACTCTGGCTAAACCAGTCACATCAATTACTTAACCCTAATAAATCTAAACTACTCATCTTTGCATCTAAACCTGTTCCCACAGACTTTACTATATTATCCATAAACAAAACCCAAACAATGTTAGTAAATCAGGCCAAACTGCTAGGAATTACTACGGACAGCAAACTTAGCTTTGACTTGCACATTAATAATGCAATAACAGACTCGCTTCAAATTAGGCAAACTTTACAGAAACAAAATACTTAGACAAATCCATCTGAATAAAACTTTCAGTCTTCTCCTTCCAACATAACTATATGGGTCTCCTATCTTCACCAATCTCCACAACTCTTTGCAACACAAACTGCAGTCCTGTTATTATAAGACTGCAAAATTTTCATCAGTCCAACCAAATCGTACCCACCATTGCCAAGCCACTAGAGAACTAAACTGGCTAGAATTTGCACATTACCTACATTACACACTACTTACATTTGCCCATAAACTCATTTATAAACCAGAGATTTGTCCTTCCCGGAAAAATATCATTGAACCTTACGTCCATCCAAAAATCTACGCTCTAACAACAAACACCTACTTAAAGTATCAAACCTAATAAAAGAGCAGGTTAGCTGCCTCGATTCCCATTCCATAACTAAGCTGTGGAATGCCCTCTCATTATCAGTTACAGAATTAGACAACAATCTCCTTTAAAAGAAAATTAAATCATCTCACTGATAACCCCAGCTGCACATGCAACACATACCCACAGCCTCATTAATCTAGCAAAACTGTTTCACATAGCAAATGTACCATACTGTTAAACAATACGAGTTATCCCTAATCTTTAGTATCCTAGTCCACAAATTTATACAACTAAACATTTTCTCTTCTCTGTCACTTTCTACTTTTAATACTACCATTAAATACATGTCACTTATCATCTACGTATTTACACCACCTAGCTATAAGATTCTAAGTACATCTACCCTACCTTTAAGTTTAGCACTTTAATTCCACCTTCCCAATTCACTTAGCTTTCCCTTTTCCTACTTCCTCACCAAAAAAATTTAGCTGTATTGTTAAATATTTTTAACTGTATAATTTTCCTACATGCTAAAGTTCCACTGGTACTGTATTGTGCCTTTTTACAACATATGCGCTGTTTACAGTTTCCTGTATTTCACTTGCTTTATCACTAATTGTTTCCCTACAAATTCATGGAACGATTTACATGTAACTTGGAGCTTTGCTCCTCAGGCCTCCACTGAAAATGGGTCTCAAGCCCAGTGGACTTACCCAGTCAACAAATGTCAATAAATAAAATAAATAGGTCTCCCTCTATGACCCAGGAAACCCATACCATGTATTTAAACTTATTGGAAACACTCACCATTCAACCAAATATATTACTGTGCAACCTTAATTACCCCACTATTAACTGGGAATCCTATAAAACACCAAAACATACAGGTACATAGATCCCTGGATTTCATTAACACAAACACCAGGACCAGACTGTCAATACACCAACCAGGAGTGGAAATATACTGGATCTGGTCCCCCAGTAATATGAAAGAGTGCTGCACACCCCCTAGTGCAATGTCTTCCCTGGTAAGATCAGACCACAAAATGATCATCTTTGAAGAAAGAATAAAATCTGGACTGCCAGGTAACCATGGAATATTCAGGAACTATTGTAAGGCCAACTTCCTGCTATTTAGTGATAACCTGGCAAAATGTCAAGCCCAAATAAACCCCGAGAACACTGCCCATGTAGAACTGTTCACAGAAACCCTATACAAGCACGTTAACAGCTGCATAGAGGCAGCTGTACACACCAGGTAGTAGTATAGAGCCACTTTGGTGCGATCACAAAATTAATAGGCTGTATAACAGAAGGAAGAAAATCATAGCAAAAATTAGGAGGTGCAGCACTCAGCGGGATAAAAGCACTCTCAAACTAAACTCCTCGGAGGACAAAGTCTACCTAAGCAAATTTGAGGTAAATTTGGCCTCCTAGACAAAGGACGACCACAAGACATTCTTTAGCTATGTCCAAAACCTCAAAAGTAATACACAATTGTGCGCAGAGCTCACTGTAAATGGAGCCACCTATTTTTAGAGATTGTCCTTGAAAATAGTCTTCACTTTTGATGGTGAAATGTATTTACAGAAGCATGACGTAGCTATGGTCACTTCATGTGCCAATAGGTTTCTTGCGCACTGGGAGAATACCACCTTGTTTGCTACTGAGGGCTTTAGGGAGCATGTCCTATTCTATCGACGTTTTGTCGATGATTTGTTTTTGTTACGGAGAGGCTCGTTGGATGGCTTAGTGGATTTTCATGAGACCATGAATGGTCTGAACAGCTGTTTGAAGTTTACATTTAACTGGTCATCTACTTGTAATGAGTTTTTAGATCTCTATATTGAGAAATTACATAATCATACTATTAATAATGGTGTCCATTGTATGACCTGCCATTAGAATGCCTTTTTGTTTAGGTCTAGTATGCACCCCGGTTATATTTTTCGGAATCTGATTAAAGGACAAGGAATGAAGGCCTCCAGATTAAATCCCACTATGGACGGTTTTTGTGGAGGAGTTGGGAAATTTAGAGAAGAAGTTATTAGCCAGGGGGTATAGCCTTGGAGAGATTAAAAGACACTGGTCTAATATAGATCAGTTAAGGTCTACCACAGAATGTCCGTATTTTGGACCAGTATGTGAGGCAAGTGCAATTAGTGGTAATGAACCCAGTGTGGGTTTAGGTGAAACTAGGATACCTCCTTTAAACTAGTGATTATAGAGATATCACAAGTTTATTTGCACTGCACTGGCCTATTTTACAGGTAGATGACGATATAGATGAGATCGTAGGTGATAAACCTAGGTTTCGATTTAAGAACAGGAAAAATTTGAAGAGACTACTTTGCCATAACAGTGGTTCAAGTACCACAGCTTCTACCCCTGGTTTTACCACGCCATGTGGTGACTGTAATTTTTGTACCTTTATTAACACCTCTGATACTTTTTATCATCCATATCTCTGTAGAGAATACACTTTTCATGCTCATGCCAATTGCATGACTCCCCATGTTGTTTATTTAGCAGAGTGCGTTGCCTGCAGCTCCTTCTATGTTGGTAAGACTAACAGGGTGCTGCGTGACAGTATGAGGGAGCACATCTACAAGATTAGAACGGGTTCCATACACAAAGCGCACTCTAAACATGTCTTGGGACTGGGAGACTCCCGTACATTTAACTTTAGGGTCATTGAGACCATTTTTCCCAGTTTTAGGCAAGGTGACATTATTACACACACAGAACATAGGGAGACTTGTTGGATCATCACCCTTCGTGCAGACAGAGGGAGAGGTCTGAACGAGAGGGCTTCTATTAAGCCCTTATTAAAGAAAAGAAGACTCTAGAAGTAAATAGGAAATAGTAGTGGTTATTCGTTTTTTTACTGTTGCACATGAGAACATTAACAGTGCAGTGTATATATTTATATTTATTTAATTTATATATACATATATATATTTATATATGTGTGCTCACACATGTATATATTTATACTTATTCTACATATATATTGTTTTATGTTTTTATTTCCATTTATATTTTTTGCATTCTTTGCTTGTGCAGTATTTGCAGGAAATGTGGTCTTTCAGCTTTAACTGTTTCACTTTAATTTATGTGCATTTTAATTGATGTACTTTTATGATTGGGTGATGCTTTATTACTATGTGTTTAAATGGAGTGCATTTTAGCTTTTTGTATTTGGTCTGATGAAGCTTAACTGCGAAAGCGCTTACCTTTTGTTACAATAAATATCCTGGATTGTTTTTTACTACTGGAGGACTGTGTGACTGTGTTTTTCCTGCCTTGATGTCTGCATTTTCCTTTTGGAGTATTTTGTTTACTAGAATAATCAGTGATTGTGCCCGACTGTGCCTCACTGCACAGCAGCTGCATTTCTCTGCTTGGATTCTGCCTGGTTCATCCATTGCTTACTTGCTACATTATTTCAGTTATTTATATATTTTTAGCAATGGAGTATTTATCCCTTGGTCTGCACCTTTTTTGTTTTAGATTTTAGAAATTACCTGGAGTACTCTGTCAGAAACATTGGGAGGGGGAGCAAATGGCTGTAAACTAAATAAATAAATTTTTGGAATAAGGCACGGAATGTAAATTGCCTAGACATACTGATTAATTCTGTTGGCTGCCAAAATGCAATTACTAAAAAATGGAAATCATAATCTAACTAGCTGTAGCCTAAACACTATTATACAAGAGATAAAATAAATGCAAGCTGAATCTTTAGAAAAGGAAAGGAATTTGTAAGAACAATGCAAAATAATGCTCAAAAGGAGGAGTGAGGTTTAAGGGAAGGCAATAATTAATGTTTAAAAAAGGGAAAAAAAAGCATCAGGAATGTTACTTAGAAAAACACAACTTACATTCCCCTCAACTTTATGTACCTCAAGGTTCATCAGTCAGAATCTGGTTACCACTGAAATCATCTTTACTGTAAAATTCCTTTAAGTTTTGGGATCCTTTGTTAATGAGCACTGGGAATAAACTCTCAACCTTACTTATCTGCTGATTTCATACAAAACCATGACAATTTCTTTTACAATATTTCACACAAAAATGTTATCTGTGCAAGGGTTACACCAATCACCAAGGGGAAACTATTCTACTTATACAGATTCTGGAGCACTCTAAATCCTGTTCTAGGGACTTTCTGTTACAGAACCTAATCACTTTCCTTAATTCCATCTACAAACATCTCAGACAGCACTTATGTAAGGTAGCCTCACTGCTTAAATAATTCATAATAAATAACTTATTTATCTTTTCACAACACAAAACAGGTTCAAAGGACAGCCTAGAAACTAAGGCAAATTGTTCCCGTACATTTCATATATCCTCCTGGATGAATACCACTGTCACTCAAGTAGTGACTGCCACGGAAATCTTTTCTACAAATTTTAGTATACAATTTGGATATTTGTTATTCTTATAAAAGTACAGTTTTGTACCTACCATAAATGTAGATGTTAGAGTGCTAATACAGCTGCAGTCATAACAGATGGGTTGTCCTGCCGTCAGGCGGGTCCTCGGTCGGCCGAATTCCAAAGTCTAGGTACAGCGTCGGATGTAGTCGCTTCTTCCCTGACGTCAGTGTGGCAGGGGTATAAAAGAACCAGCCGACGCCATTTTCTTCAGTTTTTCTTGCCCCAGATGTCAGGTGCCCCCAGAAGGAAGGCAAAACATAAACTTATGCAATAATGCAACGCAATAATCAAAAAACAGTAGTTTGCAAGCAAATACACCATAAAAGAATACCCCAATCAGGTTGTATGAGGAGGTGTTTGTCATAAGGCCTGTCCCAAGAGGGGATGGAGGGAGGGAAACCTGGACTGCAGCTGTATTAGCACTCTAACATCTACATTTATGGTAGGTACAAAACTGTACTATGTTCATCGTGCATACAGCTGCAGTCATAACAGATGGGTAGAATCCCAAAGCTAAATAGGGGTGGCAGGCACTAAGTGGAACTAGGAGGAGCAAGGATGCCCTGCAAGACTGCTGTGGCAAAGTCCGCTCTAGATTTAGAGTATAGTGGAAGGTGATAGTGCTTGGAGAAAGTGTACAGAACTCCAAGTGGCTGCTTCCAAAATATCCTTGGTAGGAACCCCCCTGAGGAAAGCTGCAGAGGTAGCTGTGGCCCTTGTGGAGTGAGATCTGATGCTTGTAGGTACAGTTTTACCATGAAATGAGTAACAAAAGCGTACGCAGTGGGCTATCCATTTTGAGATTGTCTGTTCGGAAATAGCCTTTCCTTGAGCACCTGTAGCATAGGACACAAAAAGTTGCTCTGATTTTCTGAATGGCTTTGTCCTGTCCAAATAATAACAAAGTTGTCTGTGAATGTCCAAGGAATGTAGTAGTCTTTCCCCTTTGTTTTGTGGGTTAGGATAAAAGGTAGGTAAGTGGATAGTCTGATTTAAGGCTACACTGGATATTACCTTTGGCATAAAGGAAGGGTTGGTTCGTAAGGAAACTCTGTCCTGATGGAAAATGATGAAAGGTTGCACAGCCATGAGGGCTTGTAGTTCCGAAACTCTGCGTGCTGAGGTGATAGCCAGAAGGAAGGCTGTTTTCCATGATAAATATTGCAGATCTGTTGAAGCAGCTGGCTCAAATGGAGGCAGGGTCAGTTTTTCTAAAATGAAGTTGAGGTCCCAAGCAGGTACTGGTGGCTTCCTTGGGGGTTTTATATTCTTAGTCCCTCTGAGGAACTGTCTTAAGAGAGGATGTGAGAATAAAGGAGGATCAGTGTTGTATTGTGCAGAAATGGCTGAAGCATGGATCTTGATGGAGAAGGAAAGTCCACTGTTCAATATCTCAGCTAGGTACTGTAATATTTGAGGTAAATTTAGTACCCAAGGATTCTGGCCCCTTTTCTGATTCCAAGCACAAAACCGTTTCCATTTGGAGGATTAGGCTTTTCTAGTAGAAGGCCTTCTGGCCTCCAAGATGACATCCTGCACCTCCTTGGAGAGGAGGGTCTGTTTGGAAATCAAGGAATCCTCCATGCGGCTAGATTGAGGGTTTTCAGCTGACTGCGAAGAGTTTTGAAGTTGTGCTGGGTCAACAGAAGAGGCACTAGAGGCAGGATCCATGGTGGGGAATGCGTCAGGCTCCTCAGGAGTGGATACCAGTGTTGTCTTGGCCAGTCCGGAGCAATGAGAATCATCTTTGGCCTGTCTGCTCTGGCTTTTAATAGAACTTTGGGCAGCAGAGGAAGAGGTGGAAAGGCATAAACTGTCAATGTTGTCCAACTGAAAGAAAGTGCGTCCACTTTCCAGGTCTGTGGATGATAGGTCCTTGAGCAAAATTTTTCCAGTTGGTAATTTCTGTGGGTAGCAAAGAGATCTATGTCTGGCCTTCCCCATGCCTGGATTATCTTTGCGAAAACCTGAGGATGCAACTTCCATTCATGTGGATCTGTCATATTTCTGCTTAGGTTGTCTGCCAGTGTTTTCCTTGCTTGGCAGGAATTGTGCTTGAAGTTGGATTTGTAATTCCAGAGCCGTGTTCCAAAGAGACATGGCTAGTCTGCACAGGGGGTATGAATGAGTTCCTCCCTGTTTGTTTATGTACCACATCACTGTGGTGTTGTCTGTCCTCATCAATAGCTGGCTTGGATGCAGTAGGTCTTTGAAGGCCATAATAGCATTTTGTACTGCTTGCATTTCCTTTTGATTGATGTGTAGGTGCTTTTCTTTTTGGGACCACTTGCCCTGAATGCACTGATCTGTCATGTGCGCCCCCCAGGCGTAGTCCGAGGCGTCGGTTGTGATGATTTGATTTGCTTGAGGCATGCAGAAGGGGAGACCTGTGTTTCTTTGGCATGCTTGAGCCCACCACAAAAATTCCTTTTGAAGACATGGAATGAGTGGTATAATTGTTTCCAAACTGTGGCTGTGTTGAGACCATAAGTTTTTTAGGTACCATTGAAGTTTCCTCATATGCAGCTTTGCACATGGGATTAGCAGGATGCAAGATGCCATGAATCCCAGAGCCTGCAGGACTTTCCTTGCAGTCAGCCTGGTGAAGGTTGCCATTTTTCTGAAGTATTGAGATAGTTGCCCTTGTTTCTCTGGCGTGAGGTAGGCCATCTGGGTGTTTGTATTCAAGCTGGCACCCAGGAAAATTATTGCTTGAGAGGGCATTAGAGTTTTGATTTCTTTTTGTTGACTGTGTATCCCAGAAAGTTCAACAACTTTATTACAAAACGCCAGGTGTTTCAGAAGTATGTGCTTGCTGTCTGCTTGGATCAGGCAGTCGTCCAGATATGGGTATATTTGTATCCCTTGAAGTCTGCAGAAGGCAATTACTGATGCCAGGCATTTCGTAAACACTCTGGGCGCAGTAGATAAGCCAAAGGGCAATGCAGAGAATTGATAATGGGTTGAACCTGCAAGAAATCTGAGGTATCTTCAGCAATCTTGTCTGATAGGGACATGCAGGTATGCCTCCTTGAGGTCCAATGTTACCAGCCAAGACTCCTTGCCCAGCATGGGAAGAAGCTGCCGTAATGTGAGCATCTTGAATTTTGGTACGAGTAAATGTGTTTAGGATGGATAGGTCCAAAATAAGTCTCCAATCTTTGTCCTTCCTTGGTACCAGGAATAGTCTGGAATAAAAACCTTGACCCTGTTCTTGTGCAGGTACCTCTTGAATAGCTTTCATGTCCGGGAGAGCTGAAATTTGTTTTTGTGGCAGGTTTGGCATGCCTCTCATTTTTGGAAGGGTGTGAAAGTGGAATCTGTAGCCTCCGTCTATAATGTCCAGGATCCATTTGTCTTTTGTGACAATATGCCAATTCTTTGAAAATGCCAGTTTTCCGCCTAAAGGTGCTGCCATTAAAGCTTTGCTTGGCATGCAAAGGGGAAAGTCATTGTGTCTGCTTTCTGAATGGCTGTGATCTATCCTCTCCACCTCTTGGAGTAGGTGCTTGCCATTGTCTAGCTCTGAATGATCCTTGAGATTGCCCTCTACCCCTCGGGCGCCTGTATCTACCTCTTTGAGGTCTGTCCGTGGCTGGAAAGGACCAATTTTTTGAAGGTCAATTTCTGCTGAAACGTGGAGGTTGTACCTGTAGGAAATCTTTCACCGTTTGCAATGATCTTGCCTTTTCCTCCATTTTCTTTAATACCTCCTCAGCTTTAACACCAAACAATACATCTTTGTGAAGAGGTGCATCTAGTAATTTAGCTTTGACATGATCTGGTAAGGTTTGCTCTTTGAGCCAAGCATGTCTACGTATGACAGACCCTGTAACAGCAGCTCTACATGAGGCCTCTAAAGCATCAAAACCACATTGCAAGGTATGTTTACCCACTTGCTCTGCACTATGCAACAAATCCTGAAACTCCTTCAAGTCTGGTTGTTCAGGTTGTGTCATTTTGCTTTTCAACTGAGATAACAAAAACTGTCGATACTTTAACATATGGAACTGACAGTTTAATGGCCTCATGGTTAAAGTGGCCGAGGTGTATACCTTTTTCCCACACATTTCTAAAGCTCTGGAATCTCTCTCTGAAGGTAATGGGTTTTTGGCAGTAGAGGCCTTAATTCCCTTGGGACCCTGTGAAATAGTTTCTGGGTCAGCAGCATGGCTTTTGTATAGGAATTGGTGTGAATCAGGAACCCAGTAATACCTGTCAGGTTTAACAGGAGCTGGAGGTTAAGAATCTGGGTTAAGGCTGGCCTCTGTGTACACATCATCTAGTATGTCCAAGACAGGAGGGATAGCCAGAGGCCTGTGCTGAGGAAGCAAGACAACTACCACCTCACGACCCAACACATGCAAGACACACTGTCATTGGTGATTCCCATAGTCAGGCACACACGACCCGCCACACCAGACTGAGTAAGGAGAAGGTTCAACAGCAGGTAGTCACGACTCCAGTCATTGTCCACGCTGGTGTCAACGACGATGATCAGCTTCATAAATTGGCTTATTATGGGTGTCATTCAAAGGGGATCAATGTCTGTCTGCCTGGGATGACATGCTGATTTCACACTCTCTAAAACTAGTGTGGTCTCCTTTAAGGCCCCTGAGCCAGCGGTAAACATTACAAACCGCTGAAATTACAAATGCCTGCCTTCTACCAGCACCAGGAGGACATGGGGATCGGCAATCCCAAACAAAACTAAAGAGGTGTAGCCCCCCAAATCTCTAACGCCCCAGGTGAGAACTGCCCTCACTAAGGCAAAAACCGATGGTGCAGGAATTAAGGTCATTCTGGAACTCAACGAGATTAATCTTAACCAGACCTCTGTTTAATCTTAGCCCTCACCTCAGGATACGACACTCCAAGGAGTGGCGACACTATCACTGTGGTCCTCATTTGGGCGGTGCGGTGCCCCCCTGAAATTACCGCCCCATTAGCTTGACAGTTTTTATCTTATCTGCAAAGCCATGGAGAGGATCATAATGAAATAACAAAATAGGAACTTGATTCTTGGATCCAACCCAGTTTGGTTTTTTGTCAAAGGCATCCTGCTCTAAAACTTGTTGGACTTTTTTCGAGACAGTCACCAAGGCCATTGATGAGGCCACAGCTAGCTCACGTCCAGGACCTGGCAAAGGAGGCCACACAATACAATACACCCCCAGGGTATCAAAAAAAATCAGCTTGAATGTAAACCCACACACATCACAAGATGCTCATCTAAGACTGGTGGTTGACAGAAACCCACAGGGTCAGAGTTGCTGGCCATGTGTCAAGCCAAAAGCAAGCTCAAAGTGGTGTCCCCAGGGCTCAGTCCTGTCCACACTTGTGTCGCATCTACTTTTCTGAAGTACAAAGGGTAAGATTGCAGATGAAACTTGCAGATGGAAGTCGAAAAAACCATGAAAAACACACACAGAACACAGAGGCCTCACAGAAGCGGATAACTGGTGCACTGGTGCCAGATGAAGTTAAGCTGAAAAAATAAAAAAAAACCATAGTCATACCTTCGGGAAAAAAAGGTTACCCCATACTAGGTGACAATCCACTAAGCACAGAAAAAGTCAAGAAGGGGATCTGGATCTGGGGACCAAGTTAGTAGTCTTGACACTCTCATGTGACAAGTGCTAAAGGAAAGTAAAATATCGCCCCCCACTGATCATGAAGGGATTCACATCTAGATCAAGGAGTGTCATCGCCCCCCTGTACTCCATCAATTAGAGACCTATGATTGAGTACAATGCCCCGCTCGAATGTATCTGACCAGACACCTGATGTAGCTTGAAAGGCCCCAAGTTCTCACAAAAAAAAGGATAAAGTCTCAAAATATGTCTTATGCTGCCCGACTGAAAGAACATTCAGTCTCATACCGGGCTTGCTCAGAGGTGACCTGTGCCTGACATATCAGAACCACAAGGGCGGGAGACTTAAACCTTGACACGGTTATCTTGACCAATGGATGGAGATCGCAGATATACCCTAGGGATTACTTCAGGAACCTAAGAGAAAATCCCTGAGCCTTTTCTTGGAATCTGAGTAATCTTCGCCTTCCCAGTGGAAGTGTTCCCTCAAGGTATGTAAGGTTTCCCCAAAGGAATAGTCCTCAGGGGGGGAAACAGAGGGAATGGACTCCTCAGCATCAGAATCTTCAAAAGGGGAATATGAATATTCCTGGTCCTCAGAATGTTCTGAAGTAATAGAGGCCTGGTCTGAGGAAGGGTAGTCTTCCTCCATTCTGGAACTTTTGTCCGAGGGGGGTTGAGAACCCCTGATAAGAGTAATCAAATCCTCAGCCATTTTGAGCATCTGTTTTTTAGGCATGGGGCCTTGAGAGGGGCTCTGTGGAGCTTGTCTTTTAGTTTTCATGGCTGCTTTAGATTTTGTGAAAGCTTTAATGGAAAAGGAGGAAGGCCTGAAGACACCTTGAGAGGTGGCAGGCCTGTCTAAACTCTGAGTTTCCCCGCCAAGAGTGGCATCGGTATCTGTAGTCGGGGTTGGGGCCGAGGAGCCTGCGACCTCGGGCACATTAGACACCGCTAAATAAGCATCGTCGGTACTCAGGGGCTGCGTAGGCACCTCGCTGAGAACCAGAGCACCTGTAGCCGGCTTTAGCGTGGTGTCGGTAGAAATCGTGGACCTCGTGTGTCGGTCCTTATCTTTGCATCTTTTACTCAAAACTGGAGTCTGAGTATCCGACAACATAATGTAATTAAATTTTTTACCAAAATAGTGTTGGGTGAACTCCGCCCGACGCTTAATAGTGCGTTTGTTGAATCTAGCACAAAAACGACAGGCCCAGACGTCGTGGTCTGGGCCTAAGCAAGGAATGCAGAAGGAATGGAAATCCTTATGCGGTATTTGCTTCCCACATGAAATGCAATTATTAACTTCGTCTGACATCGGTCTGAGGCAAGAAAAGTTTCCCCAATGGGGTACTTAGCTTTCAAGACGACTTCGGCTGAAAAATTTTCGTAATCTCAGGAGCTGGCCGACCGGCACTTGCGAACTGCTTCTGCTTCGGGCACCGCGCGGCAAGAAAGACTCAAGAAAATGGCGTCGGCTGGTTCTTTTATACCCCTGCCGCACTGACATCAGGGAAGAGGAGACGACATCCGACGCCGGACCTAGACTTTGGAATTCGGCCGACCGAGGACCCGCATGACGGCAGGACAACCCATCGGTTATGACTGCAGCTGTATGCACGATGAAAATCTGTTATATCCCAAAATGCAATGCTATTCTAGGTCGTTGAGCACTGCAAACTGGAGACATGCTTTACAATACTTCTCATACCCTGGAACAGACTACCTATCTATATCAAGCAAAGCTTCTCATTAGCTCTCTTCAAGAAAAATCTTGATTGGATGGGAAATGGGAAATTCACCCCGGGGATCACCTCTGTGGCTCTGCTCGACAGGGGCACAGGTTAATAATTTTCTTGTGTGGCAAAAGCCAGGGTACCTTTTTGGCTAGGCTTGTATAAGCCCCTAGGGCTGATAGCCTAGAACCTACCTATGAACAACTATTTCACATTTGTTAACCTGGTTAGTCCAACTGAGTTTGCAAACAAACCCATTTTCAGTGAAGACCCGAGGGGAAAAGCCCCAGCAAACATAAGCTAAGATAAACATACAGGACAGAAGCTATTAAAAATAATGCCAGTACGAAATTATAAAGAGAAAAACAAAAGAATAAAATTATGAACATTAAGGGTTGCATTAATAACAGTGGTCTAAAATTTACTACATGTGAGAGTAAAAAAAAGATAATCGTTCTAAAGGAGGACAATGTATAGACAATCACAGAAGTGAGGGGGAAAGGTAAATAGTGTGCAAAATGGGAGGGGGAGAGAAAAGGGGCTATAATAGAAGAGCTGAGGGTTTAGCAGGTTAGTTTAAGTAGAAAGCTAACAACAGAGAAAGAAAGTTGAGATGCAACAGGTTATACAGTACAGTCAGCCTAAGACTACGTGCGGTCAAGGCAACAGTAAAATTTCAAGTTTAGTAGGTGGGATTTAAGCTCCTTTTTAAAACAGGGAAAGGAAAGGTTGGATCTAATATGGAGAGGAAGTTTGTTCCAATTTAGTGAGACAGTGTTTGTAAAGTAACTTGCCAGTATTCCTTTTGGGTTTATAAACAGACAAGAAGCTGATCAGCACTCCGGGGGGAGGGGATTAGAGAGTTACATGGGAAGCGAGAGCAGGGCAGGCAGAGGGGTTGCTGAGTATGGAAATGGTAGTATAGAGTTGCAATTGTAGGAGAAGGTGCCGAAATTCCAGCCACTCAAGTTTGCTTAATGAGAGGTAATGATGTGAAGAGAGTGGTTGATTTAGAATAAATCTGGCAATTTTGTTGTACGTTTGCTCCAGTTTCTGGACTGAGGTAGTCTGGATACAAGGATGGGGGAAGCGTACAGAAGACTAGGTAAGAGAAATGCCTGCGCAAGAGTGTGTTTTGTAGCAGTAGTGAGGAATTCTTTCTTCCTATAAAAGTACTCCAAGTTTTTTTTTTTTTTTTTTTTAATGGCTTGTTGTAGGTGGAAGTCAAATTTTAGTTGATCATCAATTATTACCCTAAGTAGTTTGGTGTGTGAGGCAGGGGAGATAGTGATGCCATCTAGTGAGGAAAGAGAAAAACTGGATTTAAGATGACAGTGTCTGAGGTAGGAAGAGAAGGAGTTGAGTTTTGTTGGGGAAGGATTAGTTGATTATTTTGGAGCCATATTTCAACAGAGATAAAGGACTTCCGTGTTTGTGTGTGTAGTTCAGAAACAGTATTGGAGATAGATAAGAGTGTATTGTATTACAGATGAGAGACTGCAGGATGAATGTAGGTTGTTGGTAAAATTGTTGCAAAGCAGCGGTCAAAATATGGAGCCTTGGGGTACTCCTGTTTGAACAGCAAGGAAGGGTGAGAAAGCCTGCTGTCATCTAACAGCCTGCATTCTGCCAGTAGGGTAGGATTGGATCCAGCCAAGAGTAGGAGGAGAGAGGTTTAGGTCTGAGAGCTTAAGAAGGATGGGATGAGAGACAGTGTTGAAGGCTTTAGAGAGATCAATGAATAGACAGGAGATGAGGTTGTTGGCCCTAGTTTCTGCAACCTTTTCAGTAAAGGATAGTAAGGCAGTTGAGGTACTGTGTTTGGGGCAGAAACTATGTTGCGAGGGGGTGAGGAGATTTTTGTGAGTGAGATAGGATAATAATTGAGTATGTATACATTTTTCAAAGATCTTCACGGTGACAGAATAGTGATTGGTCCATAGGGTTCAACAGAGTTGCCACCTTTGTGCAGAGGAGTGTTATAGAAGAATTTCAATATTTCCAGTAAGGCAGATTCCTGAATGGAGAGGTTGTTTAAGACAGATACAGGATATGCAATAGTCTCACCAGCAATTTTCAGTAATTGAGGGGGGAGTTCATCAGTGGAGGGAAAGCATGATTTTAGTTGAAGAAGCAGGGATTTCATATATTTAGTAGAAATAGGTTGCAAGGTAAAAGGCTGAGAGGCAGAGGAGTATAGAGGTTTAGTGGGACATGAGGGTGACACAGAAGAGTTGGGATGAACAGTTACCAGAGGGTGGGAGTTTACAGATGCTGTCTATGAAGTGTTTGCTGAGTAAGTCTGCAGATTCAGAGGGAGAGTGATCGGGGTTAGGGGATGGTAGGAGAACCAGTGTGGAGCAGGGAGTTGATAGTACTCCAGAATTTTTGGGGGTCATTTGGGTGAGAGTTTTGAATTTTAGTGAAATATTGGCATTTATCCAAAATAATACTTTTTTTTTTAACATGATTTCTGAGTTGCTTATAACTTTAGAGAAATGTGGGAGTTTTAGTGGTTTGCCATTTTTTTTCCATAGAGCATCTCTTTCATGCATTAAAGCATGAGTAGCTTTGGAGAGCCAGGGTGGAAAATTAGCTTTGATTCTGATTTTGTGAGTTGGGGCAAGAGTTTAGGACATCAAGGAAAATTAGGTTGAATTTAGTTACAGCATCACTGAGTGGGAGAGTTTTGTTGATGCAGTGTTGAAAACCATTCAAATGTTCCAAACTTCCTTCCATAAAAAGAACTCCAATTATAAAAGGACCATACTAAACAATACGTTGTGAAATGCTAAAACCATGTACAAATTGCCTTTCCTGTGCAAGCTCCATCTGTTTAGAGTGACAAATCCTGATGGAGCTGTAATGAGGAAGGAGGAGAGAAACAAGACTTTGTTAGCTCACCTCTCCTCAGGAGAGGCTGTAGGGGTACATAACTGGAGTACATACATAAATACCATGGTTGAATCCACACCAAAGACCTCATGGGAAACTTGTCTTCAAAGGGAATGGGGACAGGACTGCACTAAGGGTTACCTCATTCATGTGAATGAGATGCCCTACATGACTGTCCATTGCATGTTGAACTGTGGATGTGTACCCAGGCACATGCTGTAGAGTTGGAGCCTCAAAGAAAAGCTAATAAACTTCGACGGCAGCGTAAATGATGGCCCCATTCAGTCAGTTCTCGCCTAAACATATAGAACAAATGAACCACATGGTCAGCAAACAGCTGGGGTGGAAAACATTAAAAATGCCTTGCACAAGTTGCCATGATTGGGTTTGTCCAAAGTAGGCAGCAATACAATCCGAAAGTTCTCAGTCTTCTAGTGGAGGATACCACCACCAAATAGAAAAAACAAATGTTCACTAGCACCAATTCTAAATTAAAACCGTAAAACTAAGATTCACAGCAATAAGTAATGGTGTAAAAATTAAACAGGAATATAAACATTTTAATACCTTACAAAACGGGAATGCATGCTTACAGAGAAATTACATTTACAGTAACCAACCACATATCCATAAGCATCAGCCCATCTAACCATCACATTATGCCCAAGAATCACATTCAGAGTTCTCAAACTGGAGTATAATGAGAAATGGGAGAGACATCCATTTGAATCACCAAATGACTTTGCCATCCTGCAAGAAGATTTGTCTCAAATAACTGGTGCCAAAATCATGAACTGAAATTAAATGCCAATAAATGCACTTACTGTATCTTTTGGGAAGTCATCTACCCCACAGAACTACAACATGCACAATATGCCCCTAAGAGCTGACCTAGTTGTTCGGGATATAGGAACTAATGTGGACAATGACCTAACTTCTGTACCACAATTATCTATATCTAGTGCTGTAAAAAAGTCAGTCTATATTACACAGCTTATAAACAAAAGGGACTGTCTAGATCTAGGGATGTCATTGCCCCTCATTAGGCCAATCATTGAATATAATGCCCATATGGTATGGATCTGTCTAACACATGCAACAACTGAAAAATCCACAGAAACACCTTACCAGAAGCATACAAGGACTAAACTGTGCCCTAAATGGAACGACCCAAAGCCCTGACGAATATACTCAGTATTCTACAGACTGCTGAGAGATAAACAGTGTCTCGCATACAAGGCATCCTCTGACTCTCATTACAGACTGATTTACTGCATATCAGAAAGACAAACAGCAGCAGAAATACTCAGTCCAGAGATCTAAACCTCTTCTACATCATCAACAGAAAGGTTTGGAAGAGCAGGTACATCTCGCAAAGGATACCACTGCTGTGAAACACACTATCACTACAAAACAAAATTCATCCCTGTCCATTTTCAAGGTCAACTTAGATCTACTGATGGGAAACAAATTTTATGGCAGGACTGCTCTCGTACTAATAACGGACAGAGGCAGCTGTTAAATATTTTATCCAATGCACAAGTCCCCTCAAATTATCTATGGTATGATCCCAGTTATTAGGGATAATATAAAATTATTGACCATGGGATGAATAAGGCCAATTTATAACCATGAGATGAATAACGCCAATTTATAACCATGAGATGAATAAGGCCAATTTATAACCATGAGATGAATAAGGCCAATTTATAATCATGAGATGAATAAGGCCAATTTATAACCAAATGGGCTTGGTTATTACGAGAACAAAAAGGGACACTGGCAAAGCTTAAAATGGCCCACAGGGCAGTTAATCCTTGTACTTACCTATGACACACAAGACTATAATTTCACTCACATTGTTTAACAAAAATTCAAAAACTTATAAAAATTTTTCTTTAATAGAAACAATTTCCCTATTGACCACACTGACGGAAAAGTCCAAAGATGCACACAGTTGTGGGAACTATAAACAGTGTCATTTACAGTCAGTGTCTATAAACTAAATCCAGTATACAGATGTGTGCAGAGTTCAAAAGATCATATTTGCAAGAGCAGAAATGTAGTGTAGTTTACAATGCGTCAGTGCACTGCATGATCTAAATTTTATAAAAGAAAAAAAAAACACTGGGTGTTTACAGCAGAACATGTCAGAGCAATAAAAAGGAAGAATAGTAAGAATGTGACATCAAAACATCTTTCAGAGTGTATTACAAAAAAGTATGAATTTTATGTTCTTCAGTGAACTCCAATGCATAGAAGTCTAGAGCCTACAGGCAACTGAAATTTGACTATGGTCAAGCCTCATTTAAATGAATGTTTTAATCTGAAATGCTCTTTGAAGTCTAGACCATTAAAAGGGTATAGGGCTTAATTCCTTCCACCTCCATTAGCCTACGTGACAGAGCAAGTCACTTGATCAGACAGTGCTCCTGGATCACCAATGAAAATGAAGACTTGTGTCCAATGGACTTTCCCAATTAATAAATGCACAAAAAAAAATCTTTTAACGTTTTTCTATTTACAGGTATCTGAATGTAACAATAGTTATGAAATGTGTTTATAATGGTCAGCCAATCATGTTTGAATTTGGTAATGTGACTGACCGATTAGTATGTCATATAAAGGTGAACTTTTTTGTTAAATGTTGCCTCCTGATGATGTTACATTTGTATAGGTAATGAAAGCGCTCCTCTGCCTTAAAGTCTTTATTATACACATACATATGTGTGCACACATACATATATAAAGTATACTGGACAGAGTGGAAGAAACACTTTCATGGAAGGCTTCCAAGACCAGAAATTCATATAGCAGTAAATGATTCTTAGCAGCAGACTTTGCAACAGGAGGGAGTCACACATCAAGACAGTGTTTCCAGCTTCTAAAATATTGCCACAATGATGCCTTATGCTGTATTAGTAGTACACCACAAAAGTCAAAATGTTTTAGGTTCATCTCCTTCCACTAGTAACACCTACTTACTACTTATCCAGATAAAGTGTCCCTCAATTTGCACACAGTCAGTTTTGGGAACTTCTCATGTGCGCCAAGAGCAGCAAATGATGACATCATTAGGAAAGAAAGGAACAGCGAATTAGCCAGAATTTAAGTGCAATCCATAAATTCTAGCCAGACGCAAAACTGAACATTCCTTCATATCATTAGCCAAAAGGGAGGTTTTGTTCTCATTACAAAAATATCCTTAAGCATTTTTTTTTTTTAATTTAAAATAAAGTGAATTTGAGACCCGACTTAAATCTTACCTTCAAATGAACTCAGAATGTTTTGAGGTTAACCCAGCTTTGAAAACTTTAAATAAGGTTACCTTGAAGGCCGCAACAACTTAAAAAATTATTGGGAGCAAGTCATCTTAGACAACACAAGAGAACTCAATGGCAGTTGGACAAAACCACTGTGTTTCTCCACTGTTATGCAATTGGAAGTTGGTGTATGTAATTCTGGGTGAATGCCCCCCCCCTTAAAAAAAAACTCTTGTTTACTGAAGGACATCTCGGCAAACTGCTTTTGAGGTTTGTGTTCACCTAAACTACCCTCGACAAATCGATATGAACCCAAAATTATCTTATGTGCAACCAACAAAAATTCAAGAACTCTAATTCCTAAGAAAATATGAAAACAAGTGCTCATCTACTCAACTCATCTGTAAAGGAACCTCCTGCAGTGGTAATTATCAGTACTTCCTTCTTGCAATCCTGGCTTTAATTATTCTCTCTCTTTCTCTCGCTTTCATTCCCACTTCCACAAGGGAACAAGACTCTCCTACTGGTACCATCCATGATCAGATACCAGGACAGCAGAGTTATGTCTAACTCAATTCATTACCCACCCAGTGACCAAAACAACCTTTAAGAAAAGAAACCACAGATCATTCCATAATGCACAGCATTTATTTATTTATGGGCACAGCCCATTTACAGACTAAGCCCAGGCATACACAACTACGAAAACAAATATATTTTATATATATATATATATATATATATATATATATATATATAAACAAACATGTCTGCCACTCTCAGGGAACTCCATCTGCAACTGCTAGAGGAAAGTTCCATCCAGAAAAATGGGGGGGGGGGGGGTAAATAAGCACTCAATGAAAAATCCCCCTCCCCTTTGTAAATCTATCAATATGGTGCACACATACCAGGTATATCAAATGCACGTTTTCTGCATTGAATGAATGCCGTTAAGAATTCCAAGCACAAAGTCAGAGCCTTGGTGTAGAGGAATAAAACCCTAACTAAGCCCCAAGAGATCAATTAACAGCAGGGGATGGAACATGTGCATGGGGCACACAAAGCAGTTAGGCACCACAATGGACTGCTTCCTGAGGTAGGCAGGGCAGCTTGCCAATGTCAGCTCCTTGAAGAAGTGAGAAGATCAGTACAGTCACCTATTGTACACTCCTGCCTACAGGGTGTTACTGGGCATGTACGGGGTAGTAGGACAGTAGATTAAACAAAAACATGGCAGCAGTACTATGAAAACCAGGGACATCTTTATCTCCTTGCCAGCCCTAACCCTGGTTGGAGCTAGTCTTGGCAGGAGCGTGAAGCAGACCCAGTGATCAGTGAGAGTTACCTAAATCCACTGACTGACAGCTGCGAGAGACAAAAATAGGTGCAGTAAATTATGTCCGAGAGACATCCAGTGAAATGTCAAAAAGCAAAAACTCAAAAAGGAAAGGAAAGAACTGACTCCTGATATCCAGGTTCAAGCACTAAAGCTTGTGAACATATAAACCAACAGTTAAGCGTCCGCTGAATACACACTGCAGTAGAGACACGAAGTAAGCAAGGGAAACAGCTACATTACTGGGGGAATAAACTTTGATAGCTGTAGTTGCCAATGGATTGCTCAACCCGATGACAATACACAATGCAATTAGCAGTCTACATCATTAGTGGTGGAGTGGCCTCTGACAGCAGTGATTTCCGATAAGTGACTTGATGTATGATGGCAAAACACAATGCAGTTAGCAATCCACACAGAAAGGGCCTACTTCAGCCATTACATATCCCTTTTTGCATGAAGAAAAGCAGGTAACAGTTGTTATAAGTCATGCACAGTCTTCAGTTGAGATAAAACTTGAGCTGGAAGTGCATAACCTGAAGTATGAAAGGCTCTATCTGCATTCAGCAAACAAGGAAAACCATGCAGAAGAATGGTTTGTTTAATGACCGTTCTGATACCACTGTCAGAAGGAAATGGGGTTAGGACTAAGGAACATTCATTTCTTGAGAAAGACCAAAAAAGAACCCAAGCCTGGTAGAATGGGTCCTAATCCGGCCTGGAAGTGGCTTGTTATGTTAAGAATAGCAACAAGAAACAGCATGAGAAAGCCATATAGAAACTGTTGGCTTTCTCACTGGCTGATGTTTTTTTCTTACCTTCATAAGAAAAAGATGCCCTTTCCTGAAGGATTTAGTTCTGTGTATGTAGTATCTGTACTGCCTGTGGACACCCAGCACAGGTAGGATTATTTTCTTTAGATTCTAAAAAAATACTGGTAGATTAATACGCTGGTCGAAGGTAAAGTCTGAAACTACTTAGGCATAAAAGGATTTGTTCTGAAAGAAACCTTGTCCTTGTGGAATATAAGGTAGTTCAGATACAGAAAACACCTGAAATACCTGCCAACAGGAATACGATGGTAAGCATCTTTTACATCTAACTTTCCCATGAAGCAGAGTAAAGGAATGAGAGAATATTGTTTGGATAGGTAACATTCTGCTCTTTAAAACCTTGACAAAAAGAATGAGGAAGGAGAGATCTAGAACTAATCTCCAAGTTCCCTCTTGCTTTGGCACTAGAAAAAAATCCTTGAATAAAAATCAGCACCAGCTCTACGACCTCTTGAAACATCTGCTCAAAAAGTAGAAGAAACAGGGATGTTTAGTTTACAGAATGAAGAATACCCTGAAAGGGAGGAACAGACCCCCCACCCACCCTTGGATGACTTTCAGAACCAATTTCTGTGAAATAATCTGATGCCATTTGAAAGATGGAGACATATACTGATGCAAATTGCGAGGGTGGGGGATCTAGAGAGGCAAGCAGTCATTCTGACTTTTTGGACTGTACTTGCTTCTGAGAGGCTGTTTCTTTTTACAGCTCCTTGTCATTGCTTCTTAAAATCCTGTTCATCTTGCTGTTAAAACTGCTTTTTGAAAAAAGGTGGTAAATTAAGAGGGAGTCTGTCTTAAACATAGAAGAGGAGGGTTGGAAAATATGGGTTACTCATTGAATAAATTTCTTTCTTCAAACCTTTTAAGAACCTCAGCAGCAGAAGGGTCAGGCAAAGTATTGTTGTGTAAACTGCACTTACCAGGAACAGTGAATTTTCAAATATCCTCACTGCTGCAGTAGAGCCTTTGGCTACTTGGGTTGCATCTTGCCTACGATACAAGCTGCCAGTCTTCAAAA
The DNA here is from genome assembly GCF_019279795.1 of Protopterus annectens. Lineage (NCBI taxonomy): Eukaryota > Metazoa > Chordata > Ceratodontiformes > Protopteridae > Protopterus > Protopterus annectens. The sequence continues at coordinate 308,165,888 of NC_056751.1, read as the reverse complement.
AGCTTTGCCTCCCTCTTATATCAACAATGACTGCTGACTCACTGCTGAATTCCCTCCAAGGGGTCTAACCAGAGTGAAGAGAACTTCCGAGACTTTCTTGCACAAAGAGAACCCTTGCTCGTCCTGAAACCTCCAAAAAATATAGGCACACTATTTATTCCAACAGTTAACAATATACAGAAGGGAGATGGAGGGTGGTGCCACTATTAAAGCAGGGAGGAATTTAAACATCTACTATTACAAGTGAAACTTGCACAATTGTAGCATGTTCATCATTCGCATCGCTGCAGTACTCTTTGGGTACTTGGGTTGATTACCAAAGCTAATCTAATCAGAAAGGGAGGATAAGGGCACTGGGACTCCAGTGCAGAATGGTCCTAGAAAAGGCAGTCATGGACCTGGAAAAGGGATTCTATATGTAATGCTAATGTGCACAGGACCATATATTTGTTTCCAGAATGCTTCTAAAATCCACCCCTTTCTAAAATACCATGCAAGATAAGTTGTCTCTATTAGAATGGAGCTTAAACCTGCCAAGTTTTATCATCGTGGGAACAAGGAGAAAGTAAGGAGCAGCTAAATGGAAGTCTGAATTGATGCAGGTTATACTTTTTCAGTCCCATACTAGGAATTCCACAACTGTACAGATTTCCTATTGGACTTGGCATGGACAAGCTAATATCAGAGTTTCAAAAGCAACACCAGATTAAACAGAAGCCATTCTCCCCGTCATTCAAATTCTTAAAGAAAAAAAAAGGAGGTAGATAGCTAGATTTAAGGTACACACAAAGTAGTAAGGGTACATATGATGGATTTTTTTTTTTTTATAACTCCACATGAATGGAAGAGCACAACAGTTAACCCTACATGAATGGCTGCAACCTGGATACTCTTGTGGATGGAGCAATAAAGCAGTTAGTCTACCAAAAAAACAAGCAGCCACAATGGCTTTCAAATGTAGAGAGGAATAACTTTCCCAATAAAAAATAAAGATCCCAATTAACTGCCACGTGAATAATAGGTGACCTTGCATATCAACAGAAAAATTCTTTATAGAACAGCTTCAGCAAAGTCTGATATGAAGAGGAAGACCCATGGACAGACATACTGAAATGGCTGATCAATACCCCTTGCCAAGGGAGTACACAGACCATAGAATAGTAACACCCACAAATGTTTAAGAACTAGAGGTGACATCCTGGTCAGGGCTCTGGTTACAAGTGAAGCGCCTGCTAGAAAACCTTCATTTGTTAATACAAGATTTCCTAGTAGCAGGACTTTTGCCTCCTTTAGTACCTACTGCTGCATGTCCTCATGAAAAATGTGTCTAAAAGGTATTAGAAATCAATCATTCAAACCATCAGTTGAAGCTGCTTGAGAAAGGCATGTATCAAGCTCCCAGTCTTGTATTATACTCAGTCGGTGAAGAAGCTTGTGGTAATTGCCCTAGTCCAACTCCTTAAAAGGAGAACCAACACGGACTAGGCCAGAAGGAAGTCATCACAATAATGTTTTTTTGGAGAGGCCTTTTGAATCTTCAGAACAGATTCCTGTCCCAGAGACTCCCATACTCTGGAATAAACGACCTATCTATATCAAACGAAGCTCCTCATTAGCACTCTTCAAGAAAAATATTGATGATTGGATGGGAAATAGGAAATTCACCCCGGGGATCACCTCTGTGGCTCTGCTAGACAGTGGCACAGGAAAATAATTTTCTTGGGTGGCAAAAGCCAAGGTACCTTCTTGGCTGGTCTTGTATAGGCCCCAGGGCAGATAGCCTAGTGCCTACCTATGAACCTGGTATCAGTGGTAAAAGTGGGAAACAAGCACATAAACATTCCCCACGTTGGGAATGAAAATGCATCTGTTTTCAGGTCTGCCTGCATGGAGTCCTGGTGCAGAATTTACTTAGTTATCTGTTTTATGAACAGGTCAACAGATCTACTTGAGGTGCCCCCAAAAATGGATCCATTCCTGGAGGATCTCCTCATTCAATTTCCATTTGTGAGGTTCTGTCCTGATCCTACTCAGCCTACCACATTTTGCTTTGACTATATGCAAAATGTGTGGATGATTATAAAATACTCAACAGCTACCTCCAAGCCACCATTGCCAGCCTGCACAGAGGGGTACACTGCTATCTCACAAGCCAGCAAGGGGGTGGGGGGGGGTAAGACTTGGTGACCCCTTTGTTTATGAGCCACACCACCAATGAACTGTCTATAATCACTTAGAATGACCACAGGTCCTGAAGAAATTCAATACAATGGATCACAACTAACATCTCTGACATTTATATGCTTTGATCTATCTGAACTGTTCCACAGGCCTCATATTTTTACCCGCTCAGAAACTGCTTGCCAGGCAAAAGTTGAGGCATCTTATTGTCTCCACCAATGCAGTTCTTTCTTAAAGCCGAAAAATGGAATCTGAAACTACCAAAAGGATGAGAATGTTGTTTCCACAATTTCTGTAGAAAGACTGATTTTGTTTCCTCATGTATAACCTGAAGAGAGGAATCACGAGACTTAAAGAAGCCATGAACCCTAGAATCCTAAGAAAGGATCTGGCTGAAGTCTCAGCATAATTGGAAAAGATTAGGAAAAGTTTCCACATACAAATTCATTTTTTCCTGTTTTAGGACTGCCTTTGAAGAGTCGTCTCTGGTAGGCAGTCTAAAGAATCTAATCATGTGTGACAAGATTCCAGGAAGATTTTTTTTTTAAATGAAAACCCATACTGATTTAATTGTAGTTGCGAGCAATATACATCACTTATAATCTATCCAGTCATTGTCAAACGTTACATAGCTCATTAAAATCCTAACTTCTTTTAAACCTAGTTCTCCACTGCGTATAATGCTCCCACAATTCCCATTTTTGTCTATGTAATTTGCTCTTACCCTTTTCTAAAGATCCCAATTCCAGTTGTTCTCTCTGTTACTATATTTATTACTTCTAGTAAAGCTGGTTTACACTCTGATTTCCATTTTCTAGTAATTGCTTTTTTGGCAGCCACCATTATTATAATCAGTGAGGCCTTACTCTGTCTAGGCAATTCTGATTCTGTATCATAGCTCAAAAAATAATTTCCTTAGGTACACCAATTTGCTCACTCAACATCTCTGACAGAGCAGTCTGCAGGGAATCTTTAGTCTGCTAACTCATTACACTCCCAGCAAATATCTTCCCAGTTACCTCTTTCTTCCCCATCATACCTCCAACATTTGCTGTCTACACGAGAAAAAAATTGTTGCGAGTCACTTGGGGTATGAAAACACCCATGGAAACTCCTCCAAGTAAAGATCCTAAATCTTCTAGACTTTGTTGCATATTTGGTAGGTATACATATATCCCCATTGTTTCTTTGTAAATTATTTATCCAATCTCTCTTCCCAATCCTTTCTAACCTCCTCTGACTGACTCTTATAGTTATTGTGCAATATTTTGTATACTCTACTACTCTTTCTTTTTTAACAGCAGCCTCTGTTCTATATTCTACCAGTGCTGGTTTTCACTTAGGATCCCCCTATTTCTTTCTCTTCGCCTATACTCTGACATCAATCCTTGAGAGGGAAGGTAATCTCTATCCTATAATCCAAATAAAGTCTTGGCCTCTTCCCATTTTATTATCTTTCTCTCTAATTATTTGCTCCCAATAACTTTTTATACCAGTTCTCTCCAATTCCAGCCCCCTCGTCTACTGTCTTGCCATTCATATGCATATAACAGAGCTTCCAAATTCTCAGTTTTTGTATTATCTTTTCATTAGTCTCCTCCCACATATCCTTAGCTGCCACACCAGAATTCCTTTTAATTCATACTCCTAAGCACTTCATTTGTCATTTCCCTATAGATATGGATATTGCTGAACCAATTAGTATGTGTACATAATTTACAGCTCTTGCCTTTGTTTTTAGCTTCATTAATTTTGTATCCCAAAAACATATGAAACTGCCTCAAAATGTTCCGCAACACTGAAATGTCTTTCTGGTTTTTATGAGATACAATATCATCTGCAAATTCAGCCAGCTTTTCTTGACTTCTTTCGGCTTTTCCCAGTTACACCATACCAATTATATTCTTAAATTTCTGAATCTCTTTTCTTTGCCAATGGCTCTAAATATAGTGCAAATAAAGGGGAAAGAGGACACCCCTGCCTGGTTCCTCTCTTAAAACAGAAATAACCAGAGAGGAGCCCACCCACTTTCACATCTGATACCTCATATCAACCTAAAATCAACCTTATAATTTTATCAGGGAATGCAAATGCTTCCATTGCCCTGCTCAAACTCAAGCTATCAGCTTACTCTGTCAAATGCTTCCTCTGCATCAAGTCCCACTACCAGTGGTATTTTCTTACATTCAGCTTCCCTCTGGATCATCAATGTTCTGTTAATGTTGTCAAACATTTGCCTTCCTTCTACAAAAACACATTAATCCATGTCTATCAAATTTGGCATCACCTTTGCCATTCTTTTAGCTATTATAGACAAACACTTCATAATCATGGTTTAGGACTAAATGGGACTTATGAAGCTGGATCCGATAGGTCTTTACCTTCTTTAGGTATTACAACCACCACCACTTTCTTCCAGGAAGTTGGTGCTTATCTTCCTCTTAAAATACATTTAAACAAAACCTTCCACATCTTTATCAGTTTTCCCTCCTAGCTTCCAAACTTCCACAGGAATACCATCTATTCCTGGGGATAAAGTCAAGAAGGATTTTGAACATTTACCTGGAAGCCCAGTTTAACAGTTAGCAAAGAAACCCATTTTAAGAGATACTGACATTTGGCAAAAAACTCTGAAAAAGATCAGTAAGTCAGCTAAATAATGAAAAATGTGAATGCCTTGCAGTATGCAATGAGATATCCCCTGAAGCTAGAAATCTGGTAAAAACCCTAGGAACTACTGCTGACTGAAAGAGTGATGCAAAGAAATGACAGTGTGATTCAGATATAGAATCTGAGAATTTTTCTGAACCCTGTGGCTATGGAAATGTGACATTAAAAATATTTTTAGATTTAATGTTAATATAAAACTCAGAAGATGAATGACTGGTAAACCCTGAAGGGTCAATATTTTGAAAGTTGGTACTTTCACAATCTGGTTCAGAAAGAACAGTCTACAACTATTCTCCAGGAAAGCTTAATTTTTGAAACAAAAAACATTCTGGAGTAGACTCTTTCCTCTCTTTAGTGTAAAGACACTGGCAGTACGATTCTTGAGGAAAGCATGTGCTGAACCTAAAGGAAAAAAATAGGAGGAATTCCCCAAAAAGGAGGCATGTGTATCTGGAGCCAAAAGTAACCCTTCTGAACCAGTATTAGTCCTTAATAGTCGAAAACAATCCACTGCCAAATGGAAAAATCAACAGCCAGCCTATGAAACAAACAGTGATGTACGGACAAGAGAGAAGAGAAGGAGGAATGTTGGTATAATCATTCTGAAGGTGGAATCCTTTCTTTTTCTGTTGTGCTTATCTTCTGCCATCCTTTTTTTCCATTTGCCAGAAGATGGCAGGGATTGAATATTTTTTTTTGCTTCATTTACACATTTATAAATTTTTCATTGCATTGTTGCCCTAACTACATTTACTTGATTTTTTTTTACCTTGTTGGGTGCCGTAGTCTTAGTTTTATTTCGCAATAGTGACAGCACTGAGTTTTGCTAATTGATCTGTGCACATACAAACTGTTTATACTCAAAAACTGCCGCTTCTCTGGAAAATCTCCTACATTATACCAATATGCAAAGGGGGCAACTCCACTGACCTAACAAACTACCGCCCTATAGCTATACTTTCCTCACTGGCTAAAATACTGGAAAAATGTATCCACATCCAGGTTCTAACACATCTCCTCTCCAACAATCTTCTTGCCAAAACTCAAAACAGATTCTGCCCCAACCATAGCACTATCACTGCCCTCACCCATTTTAGTAACTAGTAAATATGCAACGCAACGGCCATCTAGTGTCTGCAGTTTTCCTTGACTTATCAAAGGTGTCTGATACAGTCTCTCATATAAAACGAACATCACCACTCAGAATTAAAACTAACTACCCCCACTCTATTATGGTTGTAAGACTCTCTCCCAACACCTACAAGCTACTCAGTGGAAAAACTCCCTTTCTCCTCTACTTCCTGTAAAACTATGAGTACCCCAAGGATCAATCCTAGGACCCCTACTTTTCACTCCATTTACAAATCTTCACAAAGCCGCCCCTCTAGCAAACCTGGTTCAACACGCTGATGACGCCACCTTAATCAGCTCTGCCCTCACCCTCCAAAAACTTCAAATCAAGACCCAAGAAGCCTTTACATCCATCAAAACCTGGCTCACAAACACCCAGCTAATAAAGCTCTTTCATCCTTCCAAAGGAGCAGTACCTACTCCCCCATTCTCTATTTCTGGATCAGGTAATACCCTTACCTCCCCCATCACAAACCAAAATTACTAGGGTTCATCACTGACAATATGAAATTTGACAAGCTCATACAATAACCAAAAAACAAACACTTCCTAACCAGCAACAGTAAAGTTACCCAAGCTCGTACCAATTTTCTCTACCTTACTGTACGCTTCCCTTGTCCTAATTAATCTAAACAAGAACGATTAAACAAGCTATCAGTATGCTACAACAAAATACCAAAATTCGCTACAAACTCCTCCTACCGCACCCACCACTGTCAGGCCCTAAAACAGCTTTCCTGGTTGGAACTCCATAACACCTTGGCTCTAAACCAACAACTTCTAGCTCAAGTACTGTAGCAACCTGACAAAACCCCAGCCTTACAAGACGTGATCATCCTCTACTCCAATAACAGAGTACTTAGATCTGCTAACAAGGCACTAATTGCAATCTCCAAAAGCCATTACAGCTCTGTTGACTCCATGTATTCTAGCAACATTGCCAAGACTTGAAACTCCCTACCACTACAAATCAAGGTTACAACCTAACAAAGTCATCTTCAAAAAATTACAGTTGTGTACCTACCATAAATGTAGATGTTCGAGTGTATTCACTGTTGCAGTCATTACACTTGGGTTGAATCCCAAAGCTGGGGTTGGGCGGCTGAGTCTAAATAGAATTAGGAATGGCTATAAGGCCCTGCAAGACTACAGTGGCAAAGCCTGCTCTGGATTTAGAGTAAAGAGGCAAGTGGTAGTGCTTAGTGGAAGTGTGCACTGAAGTCCAAGTGGCAGCCTCCAAAATATCCTTGGTTGGTACTCCTCTGAGGAAGGCTGCTGAGGTGGCTGCTGCCCTGGTAGAATGTGGTCTAAATTCTAGAATTTGAAATAGCTGCCAGTTGCACTTTCACAGTGGAGGAACTATCCCCTTGCTGAAAAATGTTGGCTAAGAAATCCAAGACTGCAGGAACAGGGGCTGTAAAAGGATCCAGGTCCCTCTGAGAAGCCCAAATAGCGAATAGTTTCCATTTACTGCGGTAAATCTTCCTAGTGGAGGCCTTATGGGACATCACCAGAATAGATTTTACTGAATATGAAAGACCGTGAGTCCTGGTAATCAAGGGAACTGGAGCAACCAAGCAGTCAGCTTGATGCTGTCCAGGTTGGGCGGACAAGGGCCCGAGGGATGAGAAATGAGATACGGGTAGGGATCCAGAATCCAAGGAGGAACTAAAGCAGGAGACCAGAGGAAGGGGAACCACACCTGACGAGGCCATAACGGGGCAATGAGGATCACTTTGCACCCCAGTCGGCAAGCTTTTGGAAGAAACTTTGGAATGAGAGAACGGGGGATAAGCGTACAGTAATCTGGGAGGTAAGCATGGACCAGAGCATCTCTGATGGGATCAGAGCGAAGAAAGTACAGTTGTGTACCTACCATAAATGTAGATGTTACAGTGTATTCACTGTTGCAGTCATTACACTTGGGTTATCCTGCTGGCAGGCTACCCGCAGTCGGCCTGAATTCCAAAGTCCTGGTCCAGCGTCGGCTGCTGTCGCCTCATCCCTGACGTCAGTGCGCCAGGGGTATAAAAGATGCAGCAGACGCCATTTTCTTCAGGTTTTTCTTGCCCCAGATGTCAGGTGCCCCCAAAAGGGTAGGCTAAAAAACATTGCTTATAAAAGCATGCACTAAAATAAACAATACCTTCATCTACAAGCAAATACACCACATAGGTTGCATAGGATAGAGAAGTACAGATAAGTCCCAGCAAAGAAAGGGGGATGGTGGGTGAGTAACCTGGACTGCAACAGTGAATACACTCGAACATCTACAATTATGGTAGGTACACAACTGTACGATGTTCATAGTGTTGCACTGTTGCAGTCATTACACTTGGGTTGAATCCCAAAGCTGAGGTTGGGCGGCTGGGTCTAAATAGAATTAGGAGTGGCTATAAGGCCCTGCAGAACTGCAGTGGCAAAGCCTGCTCTGGATTTAGAGTAAAGAGGCAAGTGGTAGTGCTTAGTAAAAGTGTGCACTTTAGTCCAAGTTGCAGCCTCCAAAATATCCTTGGTTGGTACTCCGAGGAAGGCTGCTGAGGCGGCTGCTGCCCTGGTAGAATGTGGACTAATGCCCTCAGGCACTGACTTACCATGTTGTGAATAGCAGAAACGAATGCAGTGTCCTATCCATTTTGAAATAGTCTGCTTTGAGATAGCCTTTCCTTGTGATCCTGCAGCATATGCCACTAAAAGTTGCTAAGTCTTTCTGAAAGCTTTAGTTTTGTCCAAGTAGAAGCGTAGCTGTCTGTGTATGTCCAAAGAATGCAAAAGTCTCTCCCCTTTATTCTGCGGGTTTGGGTAAAAAGTAGGCAAACGAATGGTTGGGCACTACCTTAGGCATAAATGTTGGGTTTATCCTTAGAGAAACCCTGTCTGGATGGAAGATAAAAGGTTCCACAGCCATTAATGCCTGTAACTCAGACTCTAAGTTATTGCTAGGAGCAGAGCCATTTTCTATGATAAGAATTTGATTTCAGTTATATTGGCTGGCTCAAAAGGAGGCAGTGAGAGTTTTTCCAAGACAAAATTGAGGTCCCATGCAGGTATTGGTGCTCTCCTTGGAGGTCTTATGTTTTTGGCCTCCCCTGAGAAAAGTACAGTTGTGTACACTTACCAAAAATGTAGATGTTAGAGTGTCTTCACTGTTGCAGTCATCACTGTAGGGTTCTTCCTGCCGGCAGGCAGCTCTCGGTCGGCCAGAATCCCAAAGTCTGGGTCCGGCGTCGGCTGTTCAGTCATGCTCCCTGACGTCAGAGCGCCAGGAGTACAAAGCTGCCAGCCGACGCCATGATCTCCAGTTTTTCTTGCCCCAGATGTCAGGTGCCCAAAGGTGAAGGCTAATAGTAAAACAAAAATGTAACATACAACAAACCCCCTACCCTGTAGCAAATACACCTCAGAAGAAGGGGTGAAGTAGGTAACCACAGTAATAAAAGTATAAGAGGGGACAGGAGGGTGGGTAACCCAGACTGCAACAGGGAAGACACTAACATCTACATTTATGGTAAGTGCACACAACTGTACTATGTTCATCGTGTTTCACTGTTGCAGTCATCACTGTAGGGTTGAATCCCAAAGCGGAGATAAAGGGTGGGGGTTATAGAGCAGAAGGGGCGGCTAGAAGGCCCTGCAAGACAGCAGAAGCAAAACCTGCCCTAGACTTAGAACAAAGAAGGAGATTATAGTGCTTAGAGAAAGTATGCACTGAACTCCAAGTTGCAGCTTCCAAAATATCTTTGGTAGGTACTCCCCTGAGAAAGGCAGCTGAAGTAGCAGCAGCTCTGGTAGAGTGAGTCCTAATTTTTCCTGGGATTTGTTTTCCATGATGAGAGTAAAAAAATCTGATTCCATGAGCAATCCATTTAGAAATGGTCCATTTTGAAATAGCTTTTCCTTGTGAATTTGCTGCATAAGAAACAAACAGTTGTTCTGTTTTCCTGATATCCTTGATTCTGTCCAGGTAAAAACGAAGCTGCCTTTGCACGTCCAAGGAATGCAAGATCCTTTCCCCCTTATTTTGTGGATTAGTGAAAAAAGTTGGCAGGTGAATAGTTTGGTTTAAAGCCACTTTGGAAACCACTTTAGGCATGAAAGTAGGATTAGTCCTTGAAGACACCCTGTCTTGATGAAAAATAATATAAGGTTCCACAGCCATGAGTGCTTGTAACTCCGAGACTCTCCTGGCTGAAGTCAAAGCCAGTAGGATAGCAGTCTTCCATGATAAATACTTAATATCAGATGTGGCAGCAGGCTCAAAAGGAGGCAGAGTAAGTTTTTCCAGAACACGGTTGAGGTCCCAGGCAGGTATGGGTGGTGTCCTAGGGGGCCTTTAATTCTTTGCTCCTCTGAGATATTTTCAGAAGTGGATGCGAAAAAACTGGAGGATCTGTACTGTAATGTGCAGAGATAGCGGAGGCATGTATTTTTATGGAGGAGAAGGATAAACCCTTATGTAACATGTCTGTCAAGTAATGTAAAATCAATGGGATATTAGGAATGAGAGGATCCGAATCCTGAGCATGCATCCAGGTGCAAAATCTCTTCCATTTACCTTCATAAGATTTTCTAGTGCTAGGCAGTCTGGCTTCTAAGATGACATCCATGACCTGTTTGGGAAGGGTAGGATTAATCATAGACCCTGAATACGCCAGGCTGAGAGTTTTGACACGCGAGTGCAGAACCTGGCCCTGGTGTTGGGACAAAAGATTTGGAATCTGAGGTAGAATCCAAGGAGGCTCATGGGATAGATTCATCAGTGTTTAGTACCAAAATTACAAGGCCAATTTGAGGTCAGTAAAATCTTGGGTTTGTCCTGCTTTATTTTTAATAACACCTGTGGAAGAAGAGGTAGAGGAGGAAAGGCATACCCCGAGAGGTTCCTCCAACTGAACGAGAGAGCATCCACTTTCCATGCTAGTTTGTGATATGTCCTTGTGCAAAAAGTCTGTAACTGGTAGTTGAGGGGGGATGCAAATAGATCCATGTCCGGGCAGCCCCAGGCTTCTGTAATCATCTTGAATATTTGGGTGTCCAGCATCCACTCGTGTGGGTCTGACAAGTTCCTGCTCAGGCTGTCTGCCAGAATATTTTGTTTCCCTGGCAAGAACTGAGCTTGTAGATTCACTTTGCAAGCTAGAGCTGTGTTCCATAAAGTCATGGCTAGTCTGCAAAGGGGGTAGGAGTGTGAACCCCCTTGCTTATGTACCACATAACTGTGGTGTTGTCTGTCCATATCAGTAGTTGTCCTGGCTGTAGAAGATCCCCGAAAGCCAAGAGGGCATTCTGTACAGCTAACATCTCTTTTAAAATGATATGTAGGTGCTTTTGAGTCTCTGTCCAAAAACCTTGCAGGCCTTTCCCCTGCAAGTGGGCTCCCCATGCATAACCCGAGGCGTCCGTGGCTAACACTTGGTTGGCTGGAGGCAGACTAAAGGCTTTCCCTTTGTTTTGAAGATATGCCATGGTCCACCAATGGAATTCCTTTTGTAGGCAAGGCAAGATAGCAATCTGTGTCTCTAGACTGTGGCAATGCTGGGACCATACACTTTTAAGGTACCATTGTATTTTTCTCATATGCAGTCTTGCATATGGTATGAGAAGGACGCAGGAGGCCATGTAACCCAAAGCCTGCAGGAATTTCCTTGCAGTTAGCTGAGACATTAACACCAGGGTTTTGAAAGTTGAAGCCAGCTGAAGTTGTTTTTCGGACGTCAGGAATGCCATCTGGGTTGTTGTGTTTAGAAGAGCACACAGAAAAGTGATCTGTTGTGTGGGTGTCAAATTTGACTTTATGTACACAGTAAATCCCAGGTACTGGAGTAGATTTTGAACAAATTCCAGGTGCTGGAGTAAGACATCCTTACTGTCTGCTTGAATAAGGCAGTCATCCAGATAAGGGTAAATTTGAATTCCCTTGAGTCTGCAGTAAGCTACTACTGGTGCCAGGCACTTGGTGAAGACCCTGGGCGCAGTAGACAAGCCAAAGGGCAGCGCAGAGAATTGGTAATGTTTCGAGCCTTGAATCCGAGGTATTTTCTGCACTCCTGTCTGATAGGGATGTGTAGGTAAAGCCTCCTTTACATCCAATGTCACCATCCATGCATTTTTGCTCAGCATTGGCAGAAGCTGCTGCAGAGTAAGCATCTTGAACTTTGGTATCTCCAGGAAATTATTTAAGACTGACAGATCCAGGATGGGTCTCCAGGAATTTTGTTTTCTGGGAACTAGAAAAAGCCTGGAGTAAAAGCCTTGCCCTGTCTCTGAAAGTGGAACCAGTTCTATGGCCCTCATAGCCATGAGGGATCCCACCTGGTTTAATGCCTCTGCCCATTGGTGTTTTGGTAGGTCTGGCCATCCGCTTGGTCTTGGCAAGGTATGAAAGTGGAATTTGTAACCTCTTGAAACTACATCCAGAACCCACTTGTCTTGGGTTATGTAAGTCCAATTTTGGTGAAAAAGAAAAAGTTTTCCTCCTAGAGGGGCATCCAGGAGAGAGGTTCCTGGAGCCATGCAGGGGGAGTCATTGAGCTTGTTTTCTATAAGACTGAGGTCTGTCCTCTCCACCCCTGGGGGTGGAAGCACACCACTGTCTAGGTCTGTAAGAGGTCTGTGCTTGGGCCCTCCCTCTGGAGCGCCTATATCTACCCCTCTGAGGCCTGTCCGAGCTGGGAAAGGACCAATTTTTAGTTGGCCAATTTCTGCTAAATCTTGGGGGCTGAACTTGTAAGAAATCCTTAACCATTGGCATGGATTTTGCCTTATCGTCCATTTTCTTTATCACCTCTTCAGCCTTAGACCCAAACAAAACATTATGCTGAACAGGAGCATCCAGTAACTTTGCTTTCACTTGATCAGGCAAGTTTTGTTCCTTTAACCAAGCATGCCTTCTAATGACTGTACCAGTGGCAGCCGCCCTGCATGAAGCCTCCAAGGCATCAAAACCACAGTGTAAGCCATGCTTCCACACCTGTATCCAAAGTGGGACATTTGTGCTACAAACATCAGATTTTGCAGGGCAAAACATACCCACGGCCAGTACAAAGGACAAAACTTCAGTTTTTTGCCTGAATAAAAGTCTAGTCTTGTAGCATTTTAGTTCCTTATTCTGTTTCTTATAACATTTAGGTGTTTCAGATACAGAATAACTGTTTTATGCAACTATGACATAAAATATAGAAAATAATTTTGTCCTAAAATCTCAGGACATTAGCCATTTTTTCACATTTTTTGCAGGACACAACTGCCCAAAGAGGGACTGTCCCTCGCAAAGTGCGACAAGTGGTAACCCTACCCAGCTGCTCAGTAGCATGCATCAAATCATGTAATTCCTTATCTGCACATGCAGAAATGGTACCTAGCTTTTGTTTCATAACAGACATCAGAAATTGCTGGTATTTTAGCATATGAAAATGACAATTTAAAGCCCTAATGGATAAAGTAGCAGAAGTGTACATTTTTTTGCCCTATCTCTCCAAAGCTCTAGAATCCTTATCTGACAGAATAGGGTTTTTAGCAGAGGCGGCCTTAACACCCTTAGGACCCTGAGAAATGGTTTCTGGATCAGCATCAGGATTTTTATAAAGGAAGTGGTGGGAGTCAGGGACCCTGTAATATCTGTCAGGCTTTGCAGGGGCTGGAGGAAAGGAGTCAGGAGTTAAATTAGCCTCAGAAAAAACATCATCCACAATAGTCAGGGGTCTGTGTTGGGGAAGAAGAACGAAATCCCTAAGCCTTCTCTTAGATTCAGAGTACTCCTGTCCTTCCCAGTGAAAATGTTCCCTCATGTCATGTAAAGTTTCCCCAAAAGAAAAATCCTCAGGGGGGGGGGGAGCTGAAGGAATGGATTCCTCAGCATCAGAATCCTCATAAGGAGGGAAAGTATATTCCTGTTCAGAGGAAGACACTGAAGAAATAGATGCCTGATCAGAGGATTCATAATCCAATTCTTGCCTTGGCCTTTTGTCTGGAGGGGGATGTGAACCCCTTATCATAGTGAGTAAGTCCTCCGCCATTTTAAGCATCTGTTTCTATGATTTGGGTCCCGGATCAGAGGAGGCCTGGGCTTGTGTCTTTGATTTAGAAGGAGTCTTTGCCTTTGTCTTTATCTGAAGCTGTGTAGGCCTGAAAACCCCCTCGGAAGCCGGTACCTGCACAGCAGCTCCAGACCCATCCGAGGGAGCATTGTCTAAAGGTCCTGCACCTGGAGTACTCAAAGGCCTAGTTGTCTCCTCGTGGGAGTCCGTTTCGGCAATCGGTTCTGTAATGGCCGACGACAGGGGCTGCGAAAGCGCCTCACTGACGACGGCCGAACCTGTAGCTGGCTCTACTTGTAAAGCAGTTGTCTCATTTGGACCTCGGAGGCCTGTCCTTATCCTTGCGTCGTTTGTGAACTCCGGTAGTCGGAAGCGTGTCAGATGACATACTGTAATCAAATCGCCTGCCAAAATAGTGAAAAGCAAAATCGTATCTCTGCTTTATAGTACGGTGGTTAAATCTAGCACAAAACCGATAACTAGCTACGTTGTGGTCAGGGCCTAAGCAAGGAATACAGTAAGAGTAGAAATCCTTATGAGGTATTTGCTTCCCACAAGAAATACAATTATTAACTTTTTCTGACATCGGACTGGAGCAAGAAAAAAGTTTCCCCAATGGGGTACTTAGCTTTGAGTAGAAGAAGAAAGTCTTCGGAATGAAGCACGAAAAATATCAGGAGTCAGCCGACCGGCACTTGCGAACTGCTTCCACCGCACGGCAAGAAAGACTGGAGATCATGGCGTCGGCTGGCAGCTTTGTACTCCTGGCGCTCTGATGTCAGGGAGCATGACTGAACAGCCAACGCCGGACCCAGACTTTGGGATTCTGGCCGACCGAGAGCTGCCTGCCAGCAGGAAGAACCCTACAGTGATGACTGCAACAGTGAACACGATGAACATCTGCCTAAGCAATGGATATGAAAACATAGGTGGGTCTGTATTATAATGAGCTGAAATGGCAGAGGCATGGATCTTAATTGATAAGGATAGGCCTTTGTCCAGCATCTCAATTAGGTATTGTAAAATCTGAGGAATATTTGGAACAAGAGTGTCAATTCTTTGTGCCTGGTTTCAAGCACAGAATCTCTACCATTTTTCTGCATAAGATTTTCTGGTGCTGGGCCTCCTGGCCTCCAAAATAACATCCATAACCGCTTTAGAGAGAGGTGTATTCTGAATGGTTACAGTATCTGCCATGTAGCTAGATTTAGAGTTCTGAGTTGGCTGTGCAGGATCTGATTGTTTTGTTGGGTCAGTAAATGAGGAATTTGAGGCAATTTCCAGGCTGGGCCTTGGGACAAGCTCCTTAGGATTGGGTACCAGAGTTGGCGTGGCCAATCCGGGGCAATCAGTATAATTTGTGGCTTCTCTTGTCTGACCTTTAGGAGTACCTTGCGGAGGAGAGGCAGTGGAGGAAAGGCATATACTGTAAGGTTGTTCCAGCTGAATGACAGAGCATCCAATTTCCATGCTTGTTTGTGATAAGTCCTTGTGCAGAATCTCTGAAGTTGGCAGTTGTGAGGGGAGGCAAAAAGATCTATGTCTGGGGGTCCCCATTTCCTTGTTATCATGCTGAAGATTTGTGGCTCTAGTTTCCACTCGTGAGGGTCCATGAGGTTTCTGCTTAGTTCGTCTGCCACAGCATTTTTTTTCCTGGCAGGAATTGTGCTTGCAGGTGTACTTGGTAAGTCAATGCTGTGTTCCACAAAATCATGGCTTGTCTGCAGAGGGGGTAGGAATGTGTGCCCCCCTGCTTGTTTATGTACCACATGACTGTGGTGTTGTCCGTCTTTATCAGCAGCTGTCCTGGATGAAGTAGGTCCTTGAAGGCTGCCAGGGCATTTTGTACAGCTAGCATCTCTTTTTGATTGATGTGTAGATGCCTTTGGCTTGGGGGCCATGTGCCCTGAATACATTTTCCTGCCATGTGGGCCCCCCAGGCATAATCTGATGCATCTGTTGTTAGTGTCTGCTTGGCTGTGGGTAAAGTGAATGGCTGTCCCTTGTTGTGTTGACAGGCCTGTGCCCACCATTGAAACTCCTGTTGCAGGCAGGGAATGAGTGAAATTAATGATTCCAGGCTGTGGCAATGTTGAGTCCAAACACTTTTTTAGGTACCATTGTAGTTTCCTCATATGCAGTCTTGCATATGGAATTAGCAGAATGCAGGAGGCCATGTAGCCCAGAGCCTGCACAATTTTTCGTGCAGATAACTGGGTCTTTGTCGCCATGCTTTCGAAGTAAAAAGTCTTTTGCCTTTGTCTGTCTGGAGTGAGATAAGCCATCTGGGCAGTTGTATTTAAGCTTTCCCCCAGGAATATTATCTCTTGAGTGGGTACTAGTTTTGATTTCTTTTCGTTTACTGTGTACCCTAGACAAATTAGTAATCTTTTTACAAATGCTAGATGCTTTAGTAGAATGTCTTTGGTCTCTGCTTGAATAAGGAAGTCGTCCAAGTAGGGATATATCGGAATTCCTCTTTGTCTGCAAAATGCAATTACTGGTGCCAGACTTTTTGTGAAGACCCTGGGCGCAGTAGATAAGCCAAAGGGCAGTACAGAGAATTGGTAGTGCATTGAGCCAACTATGAATTTGAAGTATCTTCTGCAAGATTGTCCAATTGGAACATGCAGGTATGCCTCTTTGAGGTTCAAAGTTACAAGCCAAGCCTATTTGCCCAGCATGGGCAGAAGCTGCTGCAGAGTCAACATTTTGAATTTCGGAACGTCCAGGAAAGTATTTAGAATAGACAGGTCCAGAATTGGTCTCCAAGATTTGTCCTTTCTTGGTACTAAGAAAAGTCTTGAGTAAAATCCTTGTCCCTGCTCTTGTTGTGGCACTGGCTGAATAGCCCTCATGTCCATGAGAGAAGAAACTTGGTTTTGTGCCTCTGCCCATTGATTGTGTGGCAGGTCTGGCATACCTTTTGCCTTTGGAAGGGTGTGAAAGTGGAACCTGTAGCCCTGAAAAACTATATTTAAGTCCCAGTTGTCCTGGGTGATCATGTGCCAATTTTGTGAAAAAGTGCTAGCTTTCCCCCTAAGGGTGCTGCCAAAAGATAAATGCTTGGCATTGGCAGAGGGAAGTCATTGGGACTGTTTCCTATATGGCTGTGATTTGTCTTCTCCGCTTTTGGAGGTAGAAGCACCCCACTGTTTGGGCCTGTATGAGCCTTGGGCCTGTTGTCTGCCTCTAGGGCGTCTGTATCTGCCTCTTTGTGGCCTGTCTGACACGGGAAAGGACCAATTCTTAGAAGGCCAAAAAAAAAAATTAAAAGATATTCCCTTTTGCTGCGGTGAACTGTCCAATAAATAATCCACAAACCAAAAGACAGCTAGTTCACCCAGGCTAACACTGTGCTGAAAAGCAAATAAATTGTCTGTGCAATCCAGTAATAAAAATACTGTTAAAATCCAGAATTTAATGAAAAGAATAAAATAAAACAAAATAACTACGATCTGAAGAACTATTCGAAAGCACTTATCGTTGGATAAGGGACTTAATTTTTTTTTTCTTTTTCTTATTTTGTTTTATTTTATTCTTTTCATTAAATTATGGATTTTAACAGAATTTTTATTACTGGATTGCACAGACAGTTTATTTGCTTTTCAGCACAGTGTTAGCCTGGGTGAACTAGCTGTCTTTTGGTTTGTGAATTCTTAGAAGGCCAGTTCCTGCTAAATCTGGGTGGCTGCACCTGTAAGAAATCCTTCACTGTCTGCATAGATTTAGCTTTATCCTCCATTTTCTTCAACACCTCTTCTGCCTTAACACCAAAGTATCATGCTGTAATGGAGCATCCAATAATTTTGCTTTAACATGATCAGGCAGAGTCCGTTCCTTTAACCAAGCATACCTTCTAATGACAAAGCCTGTTACAGCGGCTCTGCAAGAGGCCTCCAGTGAATCATAACCAGATTGCAAAGTATGTTTTCCCACTTGTTCAGCTGCATGCAATAAATCCTGCAATTCCTTGTTCTCAGCACATTCAGAATTTGTCAACATTTTCTGTTTTAACAGAGACATTAAATATTGCTGATATTTAAGCATATGAAACTGACAATTTAAAGCCCTTACAGCCAAGGTAGCAGAAGTGTAAACTTTTTCCCCCAGCTGTCCAGTGCCCTAGAATCTCTATCCGAGGGGACAGGGTTTTTTGCAGTAGCAGCCTTGACTCCTTTGGGACCCTGAGAAATAGTTTCTGGGTCAGCAGCAGGGTTTTTATATAGAAATTTATGAGAATCTGGAACCCTGTAGTATCTGTCTGGCTTAACAGGTACAGGAGGTAGAGAGTCAGGAGACAGGCTGGACTCTGAAAATACATCATCTACAATGTCTAGAACAGGAGGAATGCAAGAGGTCTGTGCTGAGGTAGTAAAAGAAAGTCTCTGAGCCTTTTCTTAGAATCTAAATAATCTTGGCTCTCCCAGTGGAAATGTTCCCTCATGGTATGCAAGGTTTCCCCAAATGAGTAATCCTCAGGAGGAGAAGCTGAAGGAATAGATTCTTCAGCATCAGAATCCTCATAGGGAGGAACAGAGTATCCCTGTTCTGAAGAGGAGTCAGAGGAAATGGAAACCTGATCAGAGGAATAATATTCAGTGTCTTGCCTAGGCCTCTTATCAAGAGGGGGATGGGAATCCCTGATCAAAGTAATTAGGTATTCGGCCATTTTGAGCATCTGTTTCTTAGGCATGGAAGTCTGTCCTGGAGAGTGCTGTACTTGTTTCCTTGTCTTTAAAACTGCTTTAGTCTTTGATGCTGAAGTTGGCTCGATATAAAGCTGTATAGTTCTGAAAACACCCTCAGAAGCCGATGCCTGCTCAGCGGCTCCGGGACCAATCTGAGGGATTAGCTTCCGAAGGCCCAATACCGTGCGTATCCAAAGGCCTAGATGTCTCCACGTGGGAGTCGGAGGTGGCCTGTGGCTCTGAGGTAGCGGGTGTCAGGGGCTGCGAAAGCGCCTCACTGAGAACCGGCGACTGGCCTAGAAGAGGTTTCGTCGGTTTTGGACCTGGGATGCCTGTCCTTTTCTTTTTCCTTGCACTTTTTATGAACTCCGGTCGTCGGCTATTCCGACGGCATTATGTAGTTAGACCTTTGGCCTAAGTAATGAAAAGCAAAATCATACCGACGCTTAGTGCGCTGGTTAAATCTAGCACAAAACCGACAACTAGCAACGTCGTGGTCAGGGCCTAGGCAAGGAATACAGTAAGAATGAAAATCCTTATGAGGTATTTGCTTCCCACAAGAAATACAATTGTTAACTTTTTCTGACATCGGTCTGGAGCAAGAAAAAAGTTTCCCCAACGGGGTACTTAGCTTTATAGAAGACTTCGGATCTGAAATTCAATTTCAAAAATCTCAGGTGTCTGCCGACCGGCACTTGTGAACTGCTTCTGCTTCGGGCACCGCGCAGCAAGAAAGACTGAAGAAAATGGCATCAGCTGCATCTTTTATACCCCTGGCGCACTGACGTCAGGGAAGAAGCGACAACAGATGCCGGACCAAGAATTTGGAATTCAGGCCGACTGCGGGTAGCCTGCCAGCAGGATAACCCAAGTGTAATGACTGCAACAGTGAAACACTATGAACATCAGCTTATTTCCCACCTAAACAACTCCTGGACATGCAACTGCCTAGCACCTGGTTGACATTTATTTATTTTACATTTGTTGACCGGGATAGTCCGACTGGATATATGTCCATTTTCAGCAGAGCCCCAGGGAGAAAAACTCCAGATAACAGACAGAACATAACAGATACGAGTCAAACATATTTACAAAGCCCTCTAATAGGTACTCACAATATACACAGTGAGTAATAGTATACAAAAACAGATAAGAGTCAAACATATTTACAAAGCCCTCAAGTAGGTTACTCACAATATACACAGTGTATAATGGTATACAACAACAGGTTGCAGCAAGCTATTACGAGCAAGAGATGCATACAATATTAATTTAAATAAGTAGTGATTAATCAGGATTACTGTACAGGGACAAAGCCAGTGCTCTTTAAAATACTGTTTGATGCCTTTTTTTGAAGAGACTTAAAGAAGGCTCGATGGTAAGTTTAGATGGAAGTGAATTCCAAGTTTTACCAACGATGTTGGCAAACAGGGAGTCGCCGGCTGAATTAATGGCTTTGTGGGTTTGGACCAATAGTTTACTGGATGATCGTAGTTGCCTTGAATTGTTTTATGATATTTGAGTGCTGGAGCATTTTCAGGGTGGCACAGAATTTTGTGCTCTACTACACGCCGACTGAACAGAAGTAGGCTAGGCAGTTCTAGCCACCTGAGAAGACTGAAGTTTTGACAGTGATGTGTCCTATACGTTGAGCCTATAGCAAATCTGGCAATATGGTTGCAACGAGAGCTTACCAAGTTCACTTTTGCTCAAATTGGAGAGTACAGGGGAGGCATATAGAAAGGTACAGAGTAGGTGTGAGCGGGCGACTGCAGTCCTAGCTAATGGAGTTAGGAAAGGTTTGCTTCTATACAATGAGCCAAGCTTCGTATTAATGTTTTTTATAGTTTTATTGATATGCTGATCAAATTTGAGATTGTCCACTATTACTCCTAAAAGCTTAGTATGGTCGTCTGGAGAGATAGAGGTACCGTTGTTGGATGTTATGAAGAAGGAAAATGGGATGGATCTACTGGTGGGGGGGTAAAGAGGAGCAGTTTAGTTTTGTTGGGATTTAACAAAACACGGTGATTATTGAGTCAATTTTCAACTGTGTTAAATGTGTTTTGTGTTGAGGTTTGCAGGTCTAAAGGGGAGGAGGCCGTACAAATCAGGGTAGAATCATCTGCATATTTAATGCAGGTTGCATCAGGGATGGCAGTATGAAGACTGTTGATGAAGATAGAAAAGAGTAGAGGACCCAGAATAGAGCCCTGAGGGACACCAAGTGTGAGAGGTAGCAGGGTGGACAGTTTGCCCTGCCATAATACAGCCTGTTGTCTGCCATTCAGATAAGACAGGAACCACTGAATAGCATCGTTATCAAGGGAGATGGACTTTAGGGAATGGTTGAGTAATTTGTGGTTGACCATATCAAAGGCCTTCGACAGGTCTAGAAATAGGGCTGAATACAGTCTGTTGCTGTTCGTACTTTGGAATGTGGTATTTGTAAAAGGAAGGAGGGCGGAGGTGGTGCTGTGATGTGGCCTAAGGCCATGCTGAGAGTTGGCAGGCAGAATAACGCCTTTCCCCTAAACACTATCCAACCTACTCTTTAAAACTCCCACAGATGCACTATATATCATCACACATTACTTACCAAATCACTGCTGCCTACTCCCCAGTGTCCCATCTATACCCACCTATTCTCCCATAGACCAAACTGAAAAGCAGTCCCTTAAAATGTCAATGCACCTCATATGAACTTGTCTATATTCTCTTCCATTTTTAGTTTTCCTTTCTTGTCTTATCTTCAGTACATCTTCAAGATTATCTTTACTAAACATACTGCATGAATAACCATCCTAGGTTACTACCCGCTATACTTTTAATTGTATGTCTAAACCTCAATACTTACATAAATATCTTACACAATCATGCTACTATCTGCTATATTTTTATAAGTGAATGTGTAAACCACAATGCTCATGTAAATGTCTTATTTATAGTATGTTAGCAATTGTTCTGGAGTTTTTCTCCCCGGGCCTCCTCGGAAAATGGACAGCTCTGTCCAATCGGACCTCCCCAGTAAACAAATGTAAAATAAAATTCTGTTGAAGATTAGATAACCTGTTTGCTTGTTTAAGATGCACTTACAGAGCTGTCTGTTTCAACTGCTGCTGATTTACATGCTCTTGACAGCCACTCCCATCACCTCCACTGTTACATTAAGTACTGCTCTCCCAGCACTGTCTCCTGGTTGTAACCACAGGTTCCCCTGCCCTCACTGTAAAAACACTCCTGAATTTCTAGACTATCTGGACCTTTGGCATGTAGCAAAGTCATACTGGCAAGAGAAATGTGACTTGCTACAGGTTCTGAGTCACAGAGTTCCACTACCTCGATTTATTGGCTTTTTTGGATTGGACTCCACACTTGCAAGTCTACTATAACTTGCACTGAGCAGAGCTCACTCAGTGTCTTTTACTCAAGACTCAGACACATGGAATACCTTCAACTGAGATATTTTTCATAAAAAAAATGGAAAAAAAAAGCTGCACTTAGCTGCGCTCTGCAACACCGGACTCACTTTATAACACGCTGGCTGAACAAAAGTATTTTCCTCTATGTGAAGCCTTCCTAATCCATACAACATAAGCTATTTAAACTTGACACTTCAGTAATCTGTGCAGAGTGAAATAAATCACACCCTCAGCTGCTGTAAAGCCTGCCCAGGATATCTGTACATTCAAAACCAAGAAAGTAGCGTGCCCCCCCCACTTGCTCATTAATATGTCTGCCTAAACTAACCTCTGCATCCTAACACCAACCCAACTCAGTCATAGTCCCCCCCTCCAGCTCTATAAATCATTCCTGTCTAACCCATGAACTAGCATTTCTCCACTTCTGTAGCCAGCACAAATGAGACAATTATCTTGAAACAAAGAAATGCCTCACAATTTCTAATTATTACCTATTACTCAAACAGCATAACACAATGAGTGAGATGTACATACATAGTGGCAATGGATGCTAACATCTCACACAAAGATACAACTCTGATATCACAATCGTTCTCAATACACATCACACCTAACCATGACCATCATACTAAATACAATTCTTCTTATGCTAAGATTCTAAAGCACCCTCCGCAATATTGTCTACCTGTAAAGTCTACCACCTCACATAGTGCAAGGAGTCCCAGAGTTATGTATGCTAAGCCTGGTAAGACATATGTCCACCAAAATAAAATTTCTAGTTACAGGTGATTCCACCAAGATAAACAGTTGTACCCATTACCAAAGTGTGCAAGGAAAGAATGGCAGTTATTTGTCTGTCTGGTGCCAAGACCCATCATATCACAACAGCACTCCAAGTCCTTGAACAACAAAATACCTGCAAGACTCTGTCATAGTGCATGTGGGTGTCAATAACTTTAGCTGCATCTCTAAAGACTACAGAAAGACAAGATGGAACTCTTAGTGTGTCACAGGCAGGTTATGAGCCTAGAATTGAGCAACATTCTACCTTCTCCAAGGATGAAGCTGAAATGTGAACTAAAATCACTTTACTTCAATAAAGAAAGCTGTGTAAAAACTTATCATAACCATAGATGTCCTTCTCTTAAATGTTGCAGTATTCAGCTAGTGGGGTTTACCTTTCTTCCTTCCAGTCTCGTCCAGCCAGTTTTCCAAAGTTTTTAAGTCCCCAGTAGGTGTGTCGGGCGTCTGACGTGGCTGCTGATGTGTGGGCCATAAAAGTGACATCTGCACGCACAAGCCCTCAGAACATAAGAAGCCCCAGTCGGAGCCAATCCTATAAAGAGCACTAGTATAATCTCGCCCTGGAGAAGCAAGTGCAAGTCTCAGAAGATGGGAAGGTGGGAAGGAGGGAATACTGCAACATGGCAGAGAAGGACATCTATGGTTATGGTAAGATTTTACACAACTTTCTATGTCCTTCTATTCCAATGTTGTAGTATTGAACTAGTGGGCGAGTGCCAAAACTCACTGAGGAAGGGATGGTGGTTTAGAAGCTGTCCCCAAAAACCCATGCAAGATAGCCCTGGCAAACCCTGCTCTGGAAGTTTGGTCTAGTTTGTAGTGCTTGGTGAAGGTGTGTACTAAGGACCAAGTTGCTGCTTCTAGGATGGAATTAGTGTCTAACCCTTTAAAGAAAGTCCCAGAAGATGCTACAGCTCTGGAGTGGGCTTTGACATTGCACTGGAGTGTCTTAACACGGTGAAGAAAGCAGAAAGAGATGGCCTTGGGGATCCAGGTAGAAATGGTCTGTTTGGTCACAGCCTTTCCCAGAGCCCTGGTGTGGAAAGAAACAAACAGTTGGTCTGATTGTCTAACAGGTTTGGTTTTATGTAAATAAAACCTAAGCTGATTGTGCACATCTAGGGAATGTAGAATTCTCTCACTGTCTCCCTGTGGGTTGGGGAAAAAAGTAGGCAGGTGGGTTGGGGAAAAAGGTACGCAGGTGGATAGGCTGGTTCAAGGAGAGGTCATTCACAACTTTAGGGGAGAAGGACAGATTAGTCCTTAGGGTCACCCTAAGTGTAAAACCAAAAAGGGTGGTACAGCCATAAGGGTTTGTAGTTCGGAGCCACTCCTGGCTGAGGTCAGGGTCACTAGTAAAATGGTTTTCCAAGTACAGTGTTTTAAGGATGCTTTGTCCGCAGGTTCAAAAGAAGATAAGGTACGTTTTTCTACCAAGTAGCTGAGGTCCCAGTGTGGAGGACATGGTTTCCTGGGAGGTCTCAAATGTAACACCCCTTCGAGGAAGAGTTTTGCTGGCAGTCTGGATGCCAGGGGTGGGTCCAAGGGAAGGCAGGCAGAAACTGCAGACAAGTGTGCCTTCAGAGATGGGTAAGCAAGTCCTGTCTGCATCAGTTCAAATAGGTAAGACAGGAATAGAGGCGTATCGCTTTGCAGCAGATCCAGCTGCCTTTTGTGACACCAGATAGAAAACCTTTTCCATTTAGCTGTGTAGGATTTCCTGGCCTCCTGCAGGACATTAAGCACGGCCTCATACAGGTGTCTAAAGGGGATCAGAATCCTATCAGCCACAGGGTGAGCTGTAGAGACTGCCACTGTGGGTGTATCCGAGTCCCCTTGTGCTGTGAGATTGGGGTAACTTGTGGTGACTGCCCTTGGAAAAAAGGAGTAGTAGAGGGAAACAGTGCTGTCTTGGCCAGTAGGGAGTCGCCAACAAGATTTCTGGAGAGTCCTGCTGAAACTTCAGCAGTGCCTTCTGCATCAGGGGAAAGGGAGGGAATGCATACAAAAATTTCCCTTTCCAGGTTATTGAGAAGGCATCTGTTGCCTGTCCCTTGGGGTTGAGAGTCATGGAGCAGTAGCCTGGGAGTTGCGTGTTTATGGAGGAGGCGAACAGGTCTATCTGAGGAGTACCCCACTTGTGGACTATATTCAGGAAGGTGTCTCTGAAACATGCTCTCACGGTTGTTCGATCTGGCTCTGCTTAGATCTGCCTGGGTGTTGTGAGGAGAGGGAATGTAGGCTGCCTGTAGGGTGATGTCCTGTGAAGTGGCCATTTCCCATACCTGAAGAGGCAGCCTGCATAGGAGGTAGGATCTTGTCCCTCCTTGTTTGTTGATGTACCACAGGACAGTGGAATTGTCTGTGTATATCTTGAGGGGTCCTTGCTCTAGGAAGGGGAGGAAGGCTTGGAAAGCTAAAAGGATTGCTCTCATTTCTCTGACATTTTTGTCATCTAGTTTGTGTCTGTCCACAAACCCTGCAGTTTCCTCTGTCCTAATATGGCTCCCCACTCTAGATCTGAGGCATCTATGTGTATCATCTGAGAGAGGATCTGGATCCAAAGAGAGAATCCTGGGTTGCAGTATACCTGGGTTTACCACCATCTCAGTTCCTTCCTTAAGCAGGGAAGTAAGGGGACCCTGAACTCTAGAAGGTGAGAGTGCTGGGTCCAGACTAACCTCAGGTACCACTGCAGTTTCCTCATGTGCAGTCTTCCAAGGGGTAGCATGGGGATGGTAGCTGCCATGTAGCCTAGAAGTCTCAGAAACTGCCTTGCAGTCAAGTGATATGCTGGAAGGGCCGTCAGTAAGCACTGGGACAGGGGAGGCCACCTTTCCTGGAGGTAGGAATGCCTTCATGATGTCTGTCTGAATTCTGCAGCTCAGGAAGACTATTTTCTGTGTTGGTTCCAGACTGGATTTTGGGAAATTTATCAGGAATACTAACTTGAGAAGTTGTACAAGAGTCCTAGTGTGAAGGTGTGGGGTCTTATGATTTACTGCCTGAATTAGTAGATTGTTTAAGCAGGGGAATATTTGGATTGCCTGGGTTTGACAGTATGCAATGACTGGAGCCAGGCACTTTGTGAATACCCTGGGGTTGGTAGACAGCCCAAAGGGAAATGCACAGAATTGTAAACAGGATGAACCAGCCAGGAATCTCAAGTATTTCCTGTAGGTGGGTTTGACAGGGATATGGAGGTAAGCATCCTTTATGTCCTTCGTTGGCATGAATCCGTGGGACAGCAAGAGAGGGAAGAGAGCAGGCAGGGTGATCATCCTGAAGGTAGGTACCTTGAGGAAGGTGATTAGGCGTGAGGTCTAAAATGGGCCTCCAAGGTCAGTCCTTTCTGTGCACCAGAAAAATTCTTGAGTAAAAGCCTTTTCTTTTTGATTCTGAGGTAATGCGTTCTATAGTGCCCTAACAGAAGCTGACCCAGACGAGGAAGATGACTTGAGGGTGGCTGTGGCATTAATAGTTTTATAGGTGGACATATCCAAGTCATGAAGTACCAGTCCCTTATGATGGGCAGAACCAATTTGTCTGAGGTGATTTGTTCCCAGACAGGGAGACAGTGAGAGAGATGGTCTGGCAGAGGAAGGGATGGGTGGGTAATGGGCTTTGCAGGCAGACACTACCTGCCCCATCAGGAAAGGGAGGCCTTTGGTTTGTGGAGGGAGATGTTTTGGCCAGTCTTCTTGTGGGATTTCAAGACCTGGAGTAGTCAGAGGGCCGAGAGGCTTTCCTGATAAACTGAGTCTTAAAAAGGATAGTTTCTATGAAACTTGGGAACAGGTGAGACTAACAGGTGTTTGAGGTCCTGTAATTCCTTGCCTTTTTGTTGTAAAAGTGAGCATCAATAAGCTTTCCCTTAAAGTCATCAGGGAGCGGTTGAAGGTGCAGCCATGAATGCCTTCAGAGTGCAGAAACTGATGCAGCTGACCTGGCTGAGGCGTCAATAGCATCATAGCTGCATCTCAGAGAATGTCTATTCACCTGGGCAGTAAGGGCGTGCAGGGAAGACAAGGTGGTTTTAGCTGCACATTCTGAAATGTCAACTAGTTCCTTAGATGCCTTGTCTAGGAGTGCTAGTAAATATTTAGTCATATGCGTTTGTTAGTTGCTCTAAAGGACAAGGTAATGGAAGTATAGATTTTCTTCCCCAACCTCTCCATGGTCTTGCTGTCCTTAGCAGCAAAAAGGCAGTAGTACGTAGGAGCTTGGAACCCCTGTCGAAATGGAAATAGTAGCTGGGTCAGGTGGAGGCCATTTAATCAGGAATTTGTCAGTGTGAGGTACTTTATAAAGTCTGTCAGCCCTGCAAGGGGCTGGAGGTTGTGAATCTGGGTTTATGGAGGCATAGGCATCAAGAAGGCTGGGTGAGTAGGAGGGATGGCAGTTGAACTAGGAGTGTCCATTTTGATCAGGTCATAGAATCTTTTCTGTACTTCAGTCACATCTGAAGATTCCCATTTCAAAAAGATCTTTCATTTTATTAATAGTTTCCCCAAAAGTTAAGTCTTCCACAGGGTTGAGATCTGGTTCAATAAGGCCTTCCTCTGGTGATCCATAACCCAGGGGGGAGGAAATCTGTGAAGAATAAAAGAGGGAGTCTTCTTAAGAATCAGAGAACTCTTCCTCTTCCAACTGTTCAGGCCCACATCCAAGGATAATAGGCCTAGGGCTGAGGAGGGGAGCCACAAAACTGGGGATGGTGGTAGTCCCTGGCCTAAGGACCATGAAGGCATTGAACAATTTCTGGCTAAAACTTTGCCAGTTGGTAGGCTGTTCAGCAGGGGATGATAGATGTTTGGATTTCTGTTTTTTCTTAAGAGGCCTCTCAGGCGTCCAGGTAGCCAGAGGCTTCGGAGGAGCAGGGATGGCAGCAACAGAATCAGATGAATCCTGAGTGAACACTGGTACCCCCCCCCCCGCATCAACGATGCCAGTGTAGCGTCTACTGAAATCACATCCGCTCTTGATTTTGTGGCAACCTCTGAGGTACCCGCCATATCATGGCTAGTGGATGCCAGGTCCTCAGCCAGGCCTATGTGGGCCACAGGCTGAAGGGCGGCTTGTAGAGGCGCAGCAGAAGTAGGCCGCAGGGTCTTGGGCCTCTTCGACAGTTCACACGGGACATCTTGTGCATCTTCCATCCCTAACGTTATTTGCTTAAGTCTCTGATTTTCTAAATACAGGTTCAAGGCCTGAAGACGACGTCACAAGGTCTTGGGGACAAAAGACTTACAAATTGTACAGTTACTATGATCGTGATCATTGCCCAAACAAGAGAAACACTGGTCATGTGCATCTTTGTGGGGAATCCGCTGACCACAGTTACACTTAGCCTTTCCGGATGACATGAACAAACTATAAAATAAATTGTAGGACTGAAGAGTTCCCCAATGGGGTACTTATCTGAAAATTTGAGATCAGACATCCACGAGCAACAGGAGGACCTGGCATATGGCTGGCGGCTGAAAAGCTCTAAGGGCTGGTCTGTGCAGGCATCACTTTTATGGCCCACACTTCAGCAGCCATGCCAGACGTACCTACTGGGGAATGAAAAACTTTGGACGACCATTTAAATACTGAAACATTGGAATAGAAGGACACGTGGTTTAGATTTTGGCGTCATTCAAAAGTTGTCCAAAATTTCTCTGCCTGGGAGGCTATACTAGATGGACCATGCTATTTCACCAGGGATGATCTGCACCTGTCCTTTCTATGCTTTTGAATACCAGCAAAGATAATATCCACCCCATAGTGCTTTTTTTCATAATGTCAACCAGATATACCTACCAATATAATGAAACAAGCAATTAAAAACATGAAAATTTTGGTGATTAATGTTAGGAATCTAAACAAACTCCACTTCTTTTAAGCCTTCCTCACCCTAGAGGAAGGACACATTTGTGCAATGGATGAAAACCTATTTTAAAATGGCAGGGAGTACTCTAGCTGTGCAGGGCTATAATGCCTTCCACACTTTTAAACACGCCACTATGCAGGAGGGGAAAGACGGTGGAGGTGTCTCAATCTTCATTTAAAAGAGACTCGCACAGTTAAGCTGTATGATGCGCTAGAGTTCAAGTCCTAATCACCATCAGAAAGTTCATTTATCATACATTGACTAGCTATAGAAAATACTTAAAAGGCAAGTTGTCAAGTGCACACATGCACCAAACAAAATACATTCCTAGCCCTGAAATACAATTCCCTATGCTTAAACAAAACACCTTCAAGCAAAAGTCACAAGCAGAATATATAACTGAAGATGCGCTACCATGAAGTGCACCCTAGTACTGAAACACTCAAATACCATTCGAAGTACATAAAAACTTCCTAGTGTTAAATACTAACATTTCTGTTAAAATGCATCAAAAGCAGTACATTTTTTTCTCACAAATAAACAGACCTACTATTCAATAAAGTCTAAAGATAAAAGTTTTGGACAAGAAATATTAGATATTAATGAAACTTTGTATTCTTCAGAAAATTAAAAATGCATCAAAAATATTTAAAAAGGCAATATTTTCTGTGTGGGTTCCCCTATTGGGGCACATCTATCAGAAAAGATGCCTGTAGCCAACTATTCACATGAAGCCTCAGAGCAACTTTCACTTGAATTATCAAAAACTTAAGTTTCCTACACTCTGACTGCTGACTTAATGTCCAAGGGGGTAGTCAATTAGCAGAAAGACTGCAAGTGTGGGAGAGAACTTTTTGAAAACTGGCCTGTTGCTGTAGCCTGGCAGGATACAACCCAAATAACAAATGGCTACTGCAGCGGAGAATAATAATGATCATCCTAGTCAAGGGAAGCGCACAAAATCTCAGTTTTAACATCATCTATAAATTCTGAGTACAACGAATCAAATTTTCACGCAAGTGACCTCATAGCAGCATCTCTATAGACAATACCAGCAGAATTATAGGAACACTAAGGAGCATCGGATGCATGAGAAGTAGACAATAAAGACATTCAATTAATTTTATACCTCAGAATTGGGAAAGTCGAGTTTGTTTCTCATGTTTTCAAATGAAGCCAATCAAAATTTTAAAATGTGAACCTGATGGTTTAAATTCTCAAGCTAAAGTACTAGAATAATAAACTTTCTTTCGAAGTCTATGAAAAGCCTTCCCATCCTTGTTAGAGGGAATGGTGTTAGCATTAAACAGACGTTACATACTCAGCATAAAGACAGAACTGTGTTGTCTTATTTCCAGCCTTCCTCAACATATTGGTTTTGACCTGGACCTCAGTTCTGGCTTCAGCTACTACTAAGTTTTGGATCAAGTGCTCAGGCTCTTCTCCCTATCCATAATCCCTGTATAGACAAGTGAGCTACTTCAGATCTACTTTGCCCACAAACAGTAGAACATTTAAAAATATGAAGGTGCTGGCAGCAAAAAAAACACATCAGATTTAAATGCTACAAGCCTGTGAAAGAGAAAGAAAAGACCTTCGGGAGCCAAAGCAAGGTCAGCTACAGTCATCTTGAATGGTGGGAGGATAGCTGAAGGACAGAAAGTCAACAAACCAACTGTTATGGTGAGTACATAACTTTATATCTTATGTTGTCTTTTCTGCAAGTATCTCAGCAGAAGAGAGAGAGTCCCCAGTTACTTTATTACTTGCAAAGTCTTACGGAAAGATATTCCAGAGGACAGGTGAATCAACAAGATGCTCTAGATCTGGACTGCCTATCCAATTTATAGTGAGATTAAGGTATGTACCATGGACCAGACAGCTGCAACATACATGTCAAATTGGTACACTAGAGAAGGCTGTAGACAAACCCACAGATCCTAGTGGAACGAGCTTTTGCAGTCGATGGAAGTGGCAATCTTCTTTCTTGATAAACAAATGAAATGCACACTGACAACCAGCATGAAAGGTTGATTTTGGACACTGCTTTTCCCAATTTAGCAGTAGAGAAGGACACAAAAAGTACAGTTTTGTACCTACCATAAATGTAGATGTTCGAGGATCCACATTGCTGCAGTCATAACCTGTGGGTAGTCCGCTGTCCTCGGTCGGCCCGAATACCATAGTGTTAGGCTGGCGTCGGTCATGGTCGCTCAGAGCTGACGTCAGTACGCAGTAGTACTCAAGCGCATGACCGACGCCATATCCTCAGTCTTTCTTGCCCCAGATGTCAGAAGGCCTAAAAAGGAAAGGCCATAGCCAAAATAGAAAATACCCAACAACCAACATAGAGAAAATAATAATTATCCCAAAAGAAACACAGCAACCCCAAACTATAGAGGGGAAGGAGGGAGGGAAACTTGGACTGCAGCAATGTGGATCCTCGAATATCTACATTTATGGTAGGTACAAAACTGTACTATGTTCTTCGTCTCACATTGCTGCAGTCATAACCTGTGGGTAGAATCCCAAAGCAAAGGTAAAGGGAGGCTGGCAAACTAAAAAGCATTAGGAGCTGCTAACATGCCCTGTAAAACTGCAGTGGCAAACCCAGCCCTAGACTTGGAATAGAGAGGGAGATGGTAATGTTTAGTAAAAGTGTGCACTGAACTCCTAGTAGCTGCCTCCAAAATATCCTTAGTAGCTACCCCCCTTAAAAAGGCAGTAGATGTGGCAGTAGCCCTAGTGGAATGAGGTCTGATCCCAGCAGGAACATCCTTTCCATGATGAGAATAACAAAAGGCAATACAATGGCCAATCCACTTAGAAATAGCTTGCTTTGAAACAGCTTTCCCTTGTGAACCCAAAGCAAAAGAAATAAATAACTGTTGAGTCTGCCTGAACTCTTTAGTTCTGCTCAAATAATAGCGTAACTGCCTGTGAATATCCAAAGAATGCAAGACTTTTTCCCTTTATTTTGGGGATCAGCATAAAAAGTAGGTAAATGAATAGACTGGTTTAAGGCCACATTAGAAATAACTTTAGGCATAAAAGTAGGGTTAGTACGCAAGGACACCCTATCCTTATGGAATATCAGGAAGGGTTCAACTGCCATGAGAGCCTGTAATTCAGATACCCTCCTAGCAGACGTAATGGCCAACAAAAAAGCAGTCTTCCAAGACAAAACTTCAACTCAGACGTAGCTGCAGGTTCAAAAGGAGGTAAAGTAAGCTTTTCCAACACAAAATTGAGATCCCAGGAAGGAGTAGGAGCTCTACGTGGGGGTCTTATGTTTTTTGCCCCTCTAAGAAATTGTTTAAACAAAGGGTGAGAAAATAAAGGAGGGTCACAATCATAGTGAGCAGAAATGGTTGCAGCATGAACTTTCACGGAGGAAAAAGACAAACCCTTGTCTAGTAATTCAGTAAGGTACTGTAGTGTAAAACTCAAATTAGGCACTGAGACATCAAAGCTCTTTGCTGTGCTCCAAAGAAAAAATCTCCTCCATTTATCAGCATAAACTTTCCTAGTACTGGGCCGTCTGGCCTCCAAAATGACATTTAAAACCTGTTGAGGAAGCTGAGACCCCCCAGGGTCTAAAACAGAATACGCCAGGCTGTTAGATGCAGGGACTGTACCCTGACATTGAGAAAATGATTGCTTGACTGGGACAACAAGTGAGGAATCGGTGGCAAAGGCCAAGGAGGCTCCTGAACTAAACTCCTCAGCAGAGGATACCAGTGCTGGCGTGGCCAATCTGGTGCTATTAGAATCATGCAAGGCTTGTCCCGCCTGACTTTCAAGAGTACCTTGGGAAGGAGAGGCAGAGGAGGGAAAGCATAGACGTGAAGGTTGTTCCAACTGAAAGATAGAGCATCCACTTTCCAAGCTTTTGGGTGAAACATCTTTGTGCAAAATTTTGGCAGTTGGAAATTTAGTGAAGAAGCGAACAGATCTATGTCTGGAGTTCCCCAAGCCACTGTCAACTGTTGGAATACGTGAGGATCCAATTTCCACTCGTGGGGATCCACAATTTGTCTGCTCAACACGTCTGCTAAGGAGTTCTGTGCTCCTGGCAGAAACCATGCTTGAAGAGTGATGTGCAAACTCAGAGCAGTCTCCCACAATATCATAGCTTGTCTGCAAAGAGGGTAAGAATGGGTACCCCCCTGCTTGTTGATGTACCACATGACTGTTGTGTTGTCTGTTTGAATCAACACCTGTCCTGGTTGAAGTAGATCCTTGAAGGCCATCAGGGCAAATTGGACTGCTAACATCTCCTTCATGTTGATATGCAAATGCTGTAGTCTGGGAGGCCACGTGTCCTGAATCCATTTCCCATTGAAGTGTGCTCCCAAGCCAGGTCTGAGGCATCCGTCGTTAAGATCTGACTCGCCTCTGGTCGGGTCACAGAGAGTCCCTTGTTTAGGTGACATTCCTGAGCCCACCACAAGAATTCCTTCTGGATGCAAGGTATTATCTGAATGACAGTGTCCAAATCGTGGCAGTGTTGAGTCCATACACTTTTGAGATACCATTGTAGCTTCCTCATATGCAGTTTGGCATTGGGAAGTACCAAAATGCAAGATGCCATGAACCCCAAGGCTTGAAGGACTGTCCTTGCAGTCAGCCTGGACAGTACTGATAATTGCTGGAAGTATAGGTGAAGATTTCTTTGTTTGTCCGGGGTCAAAAAGGCCATCTGAGAGGCTGTATTCAGTCTCACACCCAGAAAGCACATGTCCTGAGAGGGTACTAGACTGGACTTGGTTTCGTTCACAGAATACCCTAGGCACCTTAAAACTGCCATTACATACTGTAGATGTTGAAGTAACTTGTCTTTGTCTTGAGCAAGAATCAGGCAATCGTCCAGATAAGGATAAATTTGTATTCCCCTCAGTCTTAAGAAAGCTATTACAGGAGCCAGAACCTTTGTGAACACCCTGGGCGCAGTAGATAAGCCAAAGGGCAATGCAGAGAACTGATAATGAGAAGTACCAGCCCGAAAACGCAGGAATCTCCTGCAGCTGGGCCTGATAGGAATGTGAAGATAAGCCTCTGAGATCCAGAGTTACCATCCAGTGATTTTTGCCTAGCAGAGGCAGAAGTTGCTGTAATGTTAACATCTTGAACTTTGGAATGTCTAGGTATGTATTGAGAATGGACAAATCCAGAATTGGCCTCCAAGTGTTTCCTTTCTTTGGCACAAGGAATAGGCGAGAATAAAACCCTAGGCCTTCTTCTGACGGAGGTACCACCTGGATTGCCCCCATCTGCAAAAGCAAAGAAATTTGTTCGTGAGCCTCCAGCCTTTGCTGAGGAGGTACATCTGGCATGCCTTTGAAAGGAGGAAAAGTGTGAAAATAAAACTTGTAGCCTTGATTTATTATGTCCAACACCCATTTGTCCTGGGTGACCAAATGCCAATTTTGTTTGAAAAGTGCCAACTTTCCTCCTAGAGGAGCTGCCAGACAGGAAGAATCTGGCAGCTGGAGATACAGGTCATTGGGTCTGTTTACGAAAAGGCTGACCCCTGCCCTCACCAGAAGATTGTGCAGGAGAACTCAAAGTCCTAGGTCTGAAAGAACCCTGAGCGTGAGCCCTGCCCCTACCACGTCTAGACCTGCCCTTACACTGAAAATCCGAAGGGTAAGACCATCCTCTTGCAGGCCAATTCCTGCTAAACTTAGGGGCTGCACTTGCAAAATTCCTTAACCGTCTGCATAGACTTAGCTTTGTCTTCCATCTTTTCAAAACTGACTCCACAGGAGAACCAAAAAGAACTTCAGATTGAAGAGGAGCATCCAAAATTCGAGCTTTAACATGCTCTGACAAATTTTGATCCTTAAGCCAGGCATGTCTACGAATAACTGAACCAGTAGCAGCCACCCTGGAAGAAGCCTGAAGAGCATCGAAGCCACACTGCAAGGAATGCTTACCAACTTGATCTGAAGCATGAACTAAGTCCTGCAATTCCTTACACTCTATACCCTCAGATAAAGCATCTACCTTAGATTTCAACTGACCTAACAGAAAGTTCTGATATTTCAGCATATGAAACTGGCAATTTAAAGCCCTCATAGCCAACGTAGAGGAGGTATACACTTTTTTACCCAACCTATCCAAAGCTCTAGAATCTTTATCCAGAGGAACTGGATTCTTAACTACAGAAGCCCTGACACCCTTAGGCCCTTGAATAATAGTTTCCGGGTCAGCTCTAGGACTCTTATACAAATATTTATGTGCCTCTGGAACTCTGTAATACCTGTCTGGCTTGACAGGGGCAGGTGGTAAAGAATCAGGATTAAGGGAAGCTTCAGAAAAAACATCCCGAACAACATCTAAAACAGGGGGAATAGCCAAAGGTCTATGTTGTGGCAAAAAAAAATTCCCTAAGCCTCTTACGAGAATCTGAAAAATCCTGACCTTCCCACTTGAAATGCTCCCTCATGGAGTGCAAGGTTTCAGAAAAGGAAAAATCCTCTGGAGGAGAAGCAGAAGGACAGGAATCCTCTGCATCCGAATCAGAATAGGGAGGAAAATCCTGGATATCCTCAGCTGAGGACTCAGAGTAATCTGAGGAATGCTCCAATCCCTCTAAATCTGTCTCCACCCTAGGCCTCTTCTCTGGAGGGGGCATAGAACCCCTGATCAAAGTAATCAAATCCTCTGCCATTTTCAACATATGTTTTTTAGGAACAGAGCCCGAAGAACTAGGGCTGTGGCCTGTACCAGAAAGACCAGGTCTAGCCTTAGCAGGGCCTTTAGTGACAGAAGTAGAAGGCCTAACAACCTTTTGTAAGGATGGAACCACAGAAAAGTACAGTTTTGTACCTACCATAAATGTAGATGTTCGAAGATCCACATTGCTGCAGTCCTTACATATGGGTAGTCCGCTGTCCTCGGTCGGCCCGAATACCAAAGTATTAGGCTGACGTCGGTCACGGCGCTTAAAACTGACATCAGGACGTCAGGGTACAAAAGCGCATGACCGACGTCATTTCCTCAGTCTTTTCTTGCCCCAGATGTCAGAAGGCCCTAACAAGAAAGGCCAAAGCCAAAAACCAGCAAAACCTAACCAACCACCCGTGCACTAACCATATTTACAATATGTACAACACAAACCACACCACCACCTTCAACAGAGGGGAAGGAGGGAGGGTAAATTGGACTGCAGCAATGTGGATCTTCGAACATCTACATTTATGGTAGGTACAAAACTGTACTATGTTCTTCATCTCACATTGCTGCAGTCCTTACATATGGGTAGAATCCCAAAGCAGAGGTAAGGGAGGATGGCAAAACTATAAAGCATTAGGAGCTGCCAACATGCCCTGTAAAATTGCAGTGGCAAATCCAGCCCTAGATTTAGAGTAAAGTGGAAGGTGGTAATGCTTAGAGAAAGTATGCACTGAACTCCAAGTAGCTGCTTCCAAAATATCTTTAGTAGCCACCCCTTAAAAAAGCTGTAGAAGTGGCAGTAGCCCTAGTGGAATGAGGCCTAATCCCAGCTGGAATCTCCTTACCATGATGGGAATAACAGAAAGGAATACAAAAACCAATCCACTTAGAAATAGTTTGTTTTGAAACAGGTTTGCCCTGAGAACCCACAGCAAAAGAAACAAACAACTGCTGAGACTGCCTGAACCCTTTAGTTCTGCTCAAATAATATCGCAACTGTCTGTGTATATCCAAAGTGTGCAAAATCCTTTCCCCTTTATTTTGGGGGTTTGCATAAAAAGTAGGCAAATGAATAGTTTGGTTTAAAGCCACACTAGAAACCACTTTAGGCATAAAAGAAGGGTTAGTACGCAAAGACACCCTATCCTTGTGGAAAATTAAGAAAGGCTCAACTGGCATAAGGGCCTGTAATTCAGAAACCCTTCTCGCAGAGGTAATGGCCAACAAAAAAGCAGTCTTCCATGATAAATATTTAAACTCTGCCGATGCTGCAGGCTCAAAAGGTTGTAGAGTGAGTTTCTCCAACACAAAATTGAGATCCCAAGCAGGAGAAGGAGCTCTACGGGGTCTTGTATTCTTTGCCCTCTAAGGAATTGCTTAAACAAAGGCTGAGAAAATAATGGTGGGTCACAGTCATAGTGAGCAGAAATTGCTGCAGCATGAACCTTTATAGAGGAGGACAAACCTTTGTCCAATAACTCAGTAAGGTATTGAAGCGCAACACTTAAATTAGGTTTAGAAACATCAAAGTCCTTTGCTGTACTCCAAAATAAAAATCTCCTCCATTTATCTGCGTAAACTTTCCTTGTACTAGGCCTTCTGGCCTCCAAAATAACATTCAAAACTTGTTGTGGAAGCTGAGACCCTCCAGGGTTTAAAACAGAATATGCCAGGCTGTCAGATGTAGAGAATGAAGTTTGACATTGAGTAAATGACTGTTCTCCTGAGACAGCAGGTGAGGAATCGAAGGCAAAGGCCAAGGAGGCTCCTGTACCAGACTTCTCAGTAATGGGTACCAGTGCTGTCGAGGCCAATCTGGAGCTATTAAAATCATGTTTGGCTTGTCCTGTCTGACCTTCAGCAGTACCTTTGGGAGGAGAGGCAGAGGTGGAAAGGCATACACGTGAAGATTGCTCCAATTGAATGAGAGAGCATCCACTTTCCAAGCTGTGGGATGAAACCTTTTTGTGCAAAACTTTGGCAGCTGGTAATTTAGTGGAGACGCGAACAGATCTATGTCTGGAGTTCCCCATAACACTGTCAATCTCTGAAATACATGAGGATCCAATTTCCACTCGTGGGGATCCATAATTTGTCTGCTCAACACATCTGCTAAGGAGTTCTGTGCTCCTGGCAGAAACCTTGCCTGAAGATTTAGCTGTAAACTGAGAGCAGTCTCCCACAAAATCATTGCTTGTCTGCATAGAGGATAAGAATGCGTTCCCCCTTGCTTGTTGATGTACCACATGACAGCTGTGTTGTCTGTTTGAATCAACACCTGCCCTGGAAGAAGTAAATCCTTGAAGGCTATCAATGCAAATTGGACTGCTAACATCTCCTTCAAGTTGATATGTAGATGTTGAAGTCTGGCAGGCCACGTGTCTTGTACCCATTTTCCATTTAGATGAGCTCCCCAAGCTTTGTCTGAGGCATCTGTCGTTAAAATCTGACTAGCCTCTGGCGGGTCACAGAGAGTCCCTTGTTTAGGTGACATTCCTGAGCCCACCACAAAAATTCCTTCTGAATGCAAGGTATTATCTGAATGACAGTGTCCAAATCTTGGCAGTGCTGTGTCCATACATTCTTGAGATACCATTGTAGCTTCCTCATATGCAGTTTGGCATTGGGAAGTACCAGAATACAAGATGCCATGAACCCCAAGGCTTGAAGGACTGTCCTTGCAGTCAGCCTGGACTGACGAGACAACTGGTGGAAGTAAAGAGAAAGATTCTTTTGTTTGTCCAGGGTCAAAAGGCCATCTGGGATGCTGTATTCAGTCTCACACCCAGAAAGCACATGTCCTGAGAGGGTACTAGACTGGACTTTATTTCGTTCACAGAATACCCCAGGCATCTTAACACTGCCATCACATACTGTAAATGATGAAGAAGTTCGTCCTTTTCTTGGGCCAGAATCAGGCAATCGTCCAAATAAGGATAGATCTGTATTCCTCTTAGCCTGAAGAAAGCTACCACTGGAGCCAGAACCTTCGTGAACACTCTGGGCGCAGTAGATAAGCCAAAGGGCAATGCAGAGAACTGATAATGTGAAGTCCCAGCCAGCAGATACTTCCTGCAACTGGGCCTGATAGGAACATGAAGGTAAGCCTCCTTGAGATCCAGAGTCACCATCCAGTGATCTTTGCCCAGCAGAGGTAAAAGCTGTTGTAACGTCAACATTTTGAACTTGGGAATGTCCAGGAAACAGGCGAGAATAAAATCCTAGGCCCACTTCTGGCAGAGGGACCGGTTGTATGGCCCCTATTTGAAGTAGTAGAGAAATTTGTTTGCGAGCCTCTAGTCTTTGCTGAGGAGGAACGTCCAGCATGCCTTTGAAAGGAGGCAAGTTATGGAAATAAAACTTGTAACCCTGGTGTATGATATCCAATACCCATTTGTCTTGGGTAATCAACATCCAATTTTCCTTGAAGAGTGCTAACCTTCCTCCCAAAGGTGCTGCAAGGCAAGAAGGATCTGGCAGCTGAAAAAGTAGGTCATTGGGCCTGTTTACGAAAGGACTGGCCCCTGCCCTCACCGAAGATTGTGCAGGTGAACTCCCTGTTCTAGGCCTGAAAGAACTCTGAGCTCTGCCCCTACCACGTCTAGATCTACCCCTAGACTGAGAATCATAAGAAGGATACGTCCACCCCTTAGCAGGCCAATTCCTACTAAACTGGAGGCTGAACTTGCAAAAAATCTTTAACAGCCTGCATAGACTTAGCCTTGTCTTCCATTTTCTTCAAGACTGACTCCACAGGTGAACCAAACACCACATCAGACTGCAAAGGAGCATCCAAAATCCTTGTCTTAACATGGTCAGATAAATTCTGATCCTTCAGCCAGGCGTGCCTGCGAAGAACTGAGCCAGTGGCAGCCACCCTAGACGAGGCCTGCACAGCATCAAAACCACACTGTAATGAATGCTTACCCACCTGTTCAGAGACATGCACCAAATCTTGTAATTCTTTACACTCAATGCCTTCCGCCAGAGCATCCACCCTAGACTTCAATTGAGAAAGAAGAAAGTTTTGATATTTCAACATATGAAACTGGCAATTCAAAGCCCTCATAGCTAAGGTAGAAGATGTATAGACCTTCTTTCCCCATCTATCCAAAGCTCTGGCTTCTTTATCTAGAGGAACCGGATTTTTTACAACAGAGGCCTTGACACCCTTAGGTCCCTGACTAATAGTTTCTGGGTCCGCCCTAGGACTCTTATAAAGATATTTATGAGCCTCAGGCACCCTGGAGCAGGAGGCAGAGAATCAGGATTAAGTGAAGCCTCTGCAAACACATCTTCCACAACATCCAGAACAGGGGGTATAGCCAAGGGCCTATGCTGGGGTAACAGCAAAAACTCCCTAAGCCTTTTCCTAGAATCAGAGAAGTCCTGACCTTCCCACTTAAAATGTTCCCTCATAGAATGAAGTGTCTCTGAAAAAGAAAAATCCTCTGGAGGAGAAGCAGAAGGAGTGGAATCTTCTGCATCAGAATCAGAATAAGGAGAGTACTCCTGCAAGTCTTCAGCTGAAGACTCTGAAACATCCAAAGCCTGCTCAAAACTTCCCAACTCTGGCTCCACCCTAGGCCTCTTATCAGGAGGGGGCAAAGAACCTCTAATCAGAGTAATCAAATCTTCTGCCATTTTAAGCATGTGCTTCTTAGGCACAGATCCTGCTGAACTAGGAGTGACACCAACAGAAGCTAAAACTGGCCTGCCTCTGGGAGAAGCCTTGGAAACAGAAGGAGAAGGCCTAACCACCCTAGGAAGGGAGGGGAGTACAGTAACTTGAGAAGCCCCTTCAGCCTGACCTGCCTCCTGAGAGACCACCTCCTGCAAAATCAAAGTCTCCCCCTGAGACTCCAGAGAAGTCTCCGTCGGAACCACCGGTTCCACTGAAGCCTCTAAAGAACCGGTGTCCGGAATGGACGACTCATCTTGCCTGGGTTTAACTGCTTTGTCTTTGCGCTTCTTCGCAGAAGCGGGCGCCAGAGAATCCGATGGCATATTATAATTGCACCGCTTCCCAAAGACCAGCCTAGCACAATCTAACCTTCGCTTAATAGTGCGTTTATTGAACCTAGCACAAAAGCGACACCCAACAACGTCGTGCTCAGGCCCCAAACAAGGAATACACAAAGAATGATAATCCCTATGCGGTATCTGTTTCCCACAAGAAATACAGTTATTCACTTTTTCTGACATCCGGTAAAACACTGAGGCAAGAAAAACCCAAAATACTCCCCAACGGGGTACTTAGCCAACTTGGATTCGGTCTGAAACTCCGAATTGAAAAATTTCAGAACGTGAACGGCACTTGCAACGCTGCTTCTGCATCGGACCATGCGGCAAAAAAGACTGGGGAAATGACGTCGGTCATGCGCTTTTGTACCCTGACGTCCTGATGTCAGTTTTAAGCGCCTTGACCGACGTCAGCCTAATACTTTGGTATTCGGGCCGACCGAGGACAGCGGACTACCCATATGTAAGGACTGCAGCAATGTGAGATGAAGAACATCCTGAGAAGCCCCCTCGGCCTGACCTAACTCCTGAGAGGCCAACTCCTGTAATAGTAAAGGTTCCCCTTGGGATTCAGCCGAGACCTCGGCTGGATCCACAGATTCAACCGTAGATTCCATAGAACCGGGCGTCCGCACGGACGACTCATCCGTTTAGACTTTAAAGATTTATCTTTTCGCTTTTATGGGTAGCGGCGCCGGAGGATCCGACGGCATGTTGTAGTTACACCGCTTCGAAAACAAGCCTAGCACAGTCTAATCTGCGTTTATGGTGCGCTTATTAAATCTAGCGCCAGCGACACCCGACTACGTCGTGCTCAGGCCCCAAGCAAGGAATACAGAGAGAGTGATAGTCCCTATGAGGTATCTGTTTCCCACAAGAAATACAATTATTAACTTTTTCTGACATCCGGATTAACTAAGGCAAGAAAAGACAAAAATATTCCCCAAAGGGGTACTTAGCCCAACTTGGTCTTCGGTCTGAAACTTGAAAATTGAAAATTTCAGAATGCCGAACGGCACTTGCAAACGCTGCTTCTGCTTCAGACCACGCGGCAAGAAAGACTGAGGATATGGCGTCGGTCATGCGCTTAAGTACTACTGCGTACTGACGTCAGCTCTGAGCGACCATGACCGACGCCAGCCTAACACTTTGGTATTCGGTGCCGACCAAGGACAGTGGACTACCCACAGGTTATGACTGCAGCAATGTGAGACGAAGAACATCTGATCACACTTCCTGAAAGGTTTTGTCTGAAGTAAATAAAAATTGCAACCGATGAGGAACATATAGCAAATGCCAAGTATACTCAACTCGTCCTTGTTTAAACAAAATTTGGGAAGAACACTGGAAGACTTATGAACTGATATAACGGATTATCCAGAAGCTACCTTAGGAAGGAAAGTGGAGTTGGTTTTCAGCGAGAAACTGAGAAAAAGTAAGAAAAGTTGATTTGCAGACAGAGCAAGTAGCTCATAAATTTTCCAGGCAAAATTGATAGCCAATAGAAAGTCTCTCCTCCGTGATAAAAGCTCCAGATCAACCCTAGCAGCAGGTTTGAATGGGGGCCCAGTGAAAGCCTGTAGGAAACCAGTAATATCCCAAGAAGGGACTGGATCTGTAAGCAGAGGATGTAGTAGAAAGGTACTTTAAAGGAAAGCCTTGGATAACCCAAGAGATGCAATGGGTATGGAAAGAGGATACTGCAGCTAACTGTACTTTGAGAGCTGAATACCTGGCTCCACATTGAAAATGCTCTGTAAGGAACTCCATAACTGTTGGAAAAGAAGCTGAGATAAGGGCCAACATTTTTTCCAGTTGTCCAAACAGAAAAAAAATTCCACTTGTTCTTGTAATTTTTTTTTTTTCAGTTGAGAGCTTTTGAGAAGACAAAATATGGATAACTGATGACGAAAACCTAGACAGTCTTAACCATCATTGGAAATGGAAACACTATGCTGTCAAGTTTGAGGGACTCAATGTTCCAGTGAGGTGACCTTGACAGGTGAGAGAAGATCTGAGTAAGAGATCAGTACCTAGAGGATGACTGCAACCTTCATCACAAATGTCTTCTGAAGAAACTTTGGAACAAAGGCCATTGGAGGAAAGGCAGATTGCAGTCCTGGGGTCCAAGTGTGTGTTAGGGTATCCTGGGTGACTCCCCTTCTTGGGGAATTAGAGTGAAGAACTTACTGCATTTGGTGTTGTGGGAGGCAAACAGGTTGAAACAAGGTTTGGCCCAATGACTAAAAACCTCTCAGTTTCTAATGCATTGAGGGAATACTCATGAGTAAAACAGACATGCTCAACCTGTCTGCGAGGATACTGCATGTCCCTTGGATAGGAAATGCTATCAGAAAGTGGCAAGAATATATCACCCACTGCCACATTCTCATGGCCTCTAGACACAACGGGTAAGATCTGGTTCATAAAGGTGTTGAGGTACCTAACAACTGTCATGTTGTCTGTCTTAACAGAAATCTCACACAAAGGAAGAGTCCTGAAAGGCCTGAAACACTAACAGAACTGCTCTCATCTCCAAAATACTGACAAAAAACTGGCCTCTGTTTGGGACGATGTGCCTTGGATGGTCTTTCCCAGATAATGTCCCCCAACCCATTTGGGAAGTGTCCATGGTCACTGCGGTTTGGGGGTAAGGAAGCATGAAAGGACATCTCTGTAGAATACGCAGAGATTCTAGCCATCACAGTATGTGTACTTTGTAAATATTCATCAGAGACACTAGAAGAGACACAAGCTACTTCCTGATTGATGAATGAACTGCCAGAGTCCAGTGAAGAACTTGCGTGTAAAATTTAGCTTGTGGTACTAATGTGATGGAGGCTACATGGAGCCTAGAAGGTGAAGAATTAGTCTTGCTGATGGCTTCTGGTATAACTTCTTGAGCTTGTTTGCGAAGAGATGTAATTCTTGCTCTGGGGAGTTCTGCTATCTGAAGTTGTGTCTCCAAAACTGCGCCAAAAACTCTAGTGACTGGACTGGTTGTGGCTTGGACTCTTTTTAGATTCCCTATAATCCCAAAGTCTGTGCTCAGTTCGAACAGAGTCTCTGCCTTGAACGAGTAGACTTCTGAAAGGGGTGTTGATAAGCAAGTTGTCTAAATATGGGAATACCAGGAAACCCTGGAGTCACAGATAATCTGCCACTACTACCATACACTTGGTGTGCACACACCCAGGGAGATGTGGTGAGACCAAACGGCAAAACTCTGAATTGGAAATCACTTGCTACCAGCCAGAAACAAATGTACTTCCTGGAGCATCTCTTCATCTTTATGTGGCAGTATCTCTCCATCTTTATGTGGCAGTATGCATACTGAAGAGCAAGAACATCCAGTCATTTTTCCTCAATATGGGAAGAATGGACTGAAGTGGGAGCATCAGGAATTGTGTCCGTTTCACAAATTTGCTCAAGCGGCTCAGGTCAAAAATTGGCCTTTGGCCCCCATTTTTCTTTGTCACTAAAGAATCTTGTGTAAATTCTGGAACCTCTCTGGTCTGGAAGAACCACTTGGATGACTACTTCTTAGAAACTTCCTTATTTCTGAAGTGGCTTCTTCCCTTTGTGAGGGTGGAACATTGGAAATTCTTTTTGGGGCAATGAGGAAAGGGTGTGGAAGGGAAAGAAACAGCCTCTGGTTATGATCTTCTGCACTCAATTGTCTTGAGTGCTGGATGTCCAGGTTTATGGGTGCAGGGATAAGAGCCAGAGAGCAACACTTGGGCAACCGTTTAGGAACGGTGGAAAAGCTTCTCCGAAAAAGGACTCTGAAGCCCTGGTTTTGACAGTCACCTCTGCCCCTTGGGAAAAATCCATATGAGATGCAAGTCCTGGGATACACAAAACCAAATTCTCTTTCCTCACTTACGGTTTCTGGAGAAGGTCCTGTGAGGGGTAGAAAACTTGATCCCCAACACAGATAGGG
The DNA here is from genome assembly GCF_019279795.1 of Protopterus annectens. NCBI lineage: Eukaryota > Metazoa > Chordata > Ceratodontiformes > Protopteridae > Protopterus > Protopterus annectens. The sequence continues at coordinate 308,121,432 of NC_056751.1, read as the reverse complement.
ATTTACCATCCTTCTCACATCCAGAGATAGTCTCTCTAACCTTGGGAGCAAAAACAGTTGCTCTATCATATAGGGAATTGATGAAGGATGCCTTGAAATGTTCTGCAAAGTCGCATAACCACATCCAGGCATGCCTTCTCATAGGTTCATAGGTGTTTACTAGGCTAATTGCCCTGAAGCCTTTACAAGCATAGCACATAGCATTGCCCTGGCTTCGTGCCGCCCGACATTAGTTCCCAGTGCCTCTATCGAGTAGAGCCACTGGACTGATTCTCGGAGTGAAATTTCTATTTCCCATCCACTCAAGATTTCTCTTGAAGATGGCCAGTGAGGTACTCTGCTTGACATGTATAGGAAGTCTATTCCACAGCATGAGCAGTCTCTGGGCTATGAACATGTCCCTTCAGCATGTTCTGCCGATTGTGGTAATGAGGTTGAGGTCTCTGGAGCAAGTGGTGTGGAGGGATTGGGATTTCTTTAGATGTAGCCTTTCTAACAGAGCTGGGTTAGACATGGCTTTGTAAGTCAAGCAGAGATCGCCTCTTAGTAGGGGATACGAGACGGAGAAAAGCTGGAGTTATTTTGAGTCTGTCCATGTAGGACACGAGTTTAAGGACTAGGATCTTCTTTGTGAGGTACTTTTGTGGCCTCTCCAGCTGCTGCAGGTGTCTATAGTGAGGTACATGCCAAATGGGGCATTATATTTGATGATTGGTTTAATGAGGGAAGAGTAGAGAGAGACTATAATGTCTTTCTTCCTGGATGCAAAATCCTTGGTAATGAGATGTGCCACATAGGACTTTCTGACCACAGTGGCAATGTGGTGGTTGAAGGAGAGGTTAGTATCAATCTGTGTCCCCAGAACTCTCAAAACTCCCTTCAGTGTTCAGTGGACGACCATCGATGTGTTAACTTGTGGGAAAAGAGTTTTTCACAAAAGGGATGACATTTTTTTTAGCACTGAGCTTAAGGCCATGGCTTTCACACCAGTTGTTTGTCTCAGTGAAGCCTTTCTGAAGAATGTCTGCATCACTTGGGGAGTTAATGGCTCCCAGCTTGCAGTCGTCTGTGAACTTGGTCAGCCAGAGTCCCCCCGTGTTGGCCTGGACTTATGAGAATTTGATGCCAAAAAGGAGAGGACCCAGGACCGATCCTTGTGGGACTCCACTAGTGACTGGTTGGCAGTCTAACTTGTCTGCTACTTTCACTCTGTGGGATCTATCTGTGAACCAGTTTACAACCAAACTAGTGATACAGGAGTTAATGCCTAGTTTAATGAGTCTTATCTATAATTCTTGAGTGGAGAATGGTATCACAGGCTTTGGCCAGATAGAGGTAGGCTGTATGAACCACCATGCCCTCATCCACAGCTCTGGTGACTGACTCAAAGAAGTCCACCATGTTAAGCAGGCATGATCTGCCCTTTACAAAAGCAAACTGCATTGGGTTCAGGGTTTGGTGACTCCCTATATCCTTGTTAAATTAGGTCCAGGATGATGTGCTCCACAGCCTTACACATCAGACTAATCAGGCTGATGGGGCAATAGTTCCCAGGGTCTGTAGTCGCTCCCCTTTATGGAGAGGGATGACTGTAGCAGTGCGCCATTCTAAAGGGAAAAAGCCTGAGGTGAGGCTGTGATTGAACAGGGCACACAGGTGTGGTGCCAAGTTCACTTGGTAGTTTATGTAGAACACAGCCAGGGATATTGTCTGGTCCCATGGAAGCTGTACTCTTGGCCTTCGAAAATGCAGCTTTAACCTGTGCAGCAATAATGCTGGGTGCCTAGCATTTTTCTGGTATTGTGATTGGTCCTTGGGGGGGGGGGGGGGGCAAAAGTTGGCACTGAATCTGTCAGCTGGTATGCTGGCAACATCTGTTGGCTCAGTATAGGAGGTAGCATTGCACAGTAAATCAGAGAAACTCTGGGTATTTCCGTGAAGATTCTTGACATAGCTATAGAAGGCCTTGTGGTTGTCTTCAGTATCTACTGTTTTGCCTTCATAGTTAGCTTTGGAGGATTTTATGAGGGATCTCAATTTTTTATCGAGGTTAATGAGAGAGTTTTTCCGGTCTTGGGACTTCACCTTTTCCTACAACAGTTTCTTCCTTCTGTTGTAGAGACTGTTAATGGCTGGGGACCACCAGATTGGCTTCTTTTTTTGGTGGAGAGCATCTTGGTTCTGTTGGGTATGGCTAGTTCCACGCATTTATGTACGTGACAGTACAGTGCGCGCACTGGTGTACGATTCGGCAGTCATGCAACAATTCCCCATTTGCATGGGTGCCATGAAGTTAGCCACCTCTGTTTTTAGGAGCCCAAAATTAGCTTTGGAGAAGTTTTTCATGGTGGTTACTTTTGCAAGGGGTGTGGGTGGGATGTGGATTTTCATGGTGATTAGTTTGTGGTCGGATCTAACCAGGGAGGAATTGACTACTGGTGTAGAGCAACGATCCCCCATGTTGGTAATAACCAGGTCTAGGATGTTGCACCCTCTAGTGGGGGTAAGAATGAGCTGGCCCAGGGCATTGTAATTAATGAATTCCAGGAAATGTTGGGCAAGTGTACTGGTGCATAAACAGTTTTCCAAGTTAATGGGGGGATAGTTAAATTCACCCAGTATAAGGGTGCTGGGTTAGAGCCCAATATTTTCCAGGGTGCCTAAGAACGTGTAATGAGAGTCTTGGGACATGGTTGGGACCTCTAACAGGCTACGACCTGAATTGCTGTCTTGCCTAATGTTAGCTGTACCTGAAGTATCTCCGATGCATTATGCTGTGCTACTAGTCTGGAGGTGTGGATATCAATGAATATGGAGACACCACCGCCTTTGGAGCTTTGGTCCAAGTTCTTGGGCCTAAAGGTGTGAAAGGAGTTCTAGCCTGGTAGTACAGGGTTGCTTTCTGCTGCTTTAAACCAGGTGTCCGTTACAGCACAGATGTCCATGTTCTCCATTTTGAAGAGGGCTTCGAGCAAGTGCATCTTGAGATTTAGACTCCTAGCATTGAGCAGCATGACCCTCAGACTGCATTTATTTACAACTGTTATGGTGGTACTTTGGTCTTTGGAACACATACTAAAAAAAGCACTATAGGGGTGGCAAAAGTCTTAGCCAGTATCCGAAAACCAAGGGGTGACAGATGCAGGCCATCTTTAGCAAAGCATCGAGCTCCGTCAATCATGTCCTCCCAAGCAGACAGATACTGAATCCCCTAGAATGGTACCAGAAACTTAGCCAATTATTCAAGTTAATTATTTTCTGCTTGTACTGCGGTATCATTCTGAGTGATGGTAGGATGCTGCTCAGGGCTAGGATCATACCTGCCAGGGCCACAATCTGAGAGCTCCCCCATATCTCTTTTCATGTAGTCCAGGGAGATAAGTCTCAGGTCATTCACACCCACATGGACAATGACAGAGTCATACTTGCACTTGTTGTAGAGTGACCTGAGTGTGTGTATTGTGTCAGATCCTAGCACCCAACAGACAGGTGACTGTTACGTTCTCCTTATTAAGCCTAGTGAATGGGCCATCAGCGTGCCTCACTATCGAATCTCCCATGAGGCTTAAGTTGAGGGGCACACTGAAGGTCAGCTGTGTCTCTTTGAATTTGTGCTGTATTGTGGTGGTAGAGTACATCTCAGCCTTGGAGGTCTCTGCTGTTTGAGTAGGTGTCTATTGACAGCCTCCACAAAGGTGAGCATGTGGTTTGTGTCGTTATGCAAGGGCTGTGGTGGTGGTGGTACTGAAGGGCTGTGTATTGTATGTGGTGCTGTGAAAGTGTTGACCATCTCCTCTTGACCAGCTATTCTGGTCTTGGCTAGAGAATGCATGGCTTCCAATAAGGATATATAGGTGCATCTCTCGCAAGTCTGAGTGTTGTGAGGTAAGAGGAGAGGGTTGTCTGTGTACATGAGGCAGTTGCTACACTGCCTCAAAATGCCCAAGTTCACAAGGTTAATAGGAGAAAGTACAGAGAACTGACTTTCAGATACGGCTGGAGGGATGGGCATTAATAAGGACTGTACTGTTTCCTTACAGTTTAGTGATGGTAGCACTTGTGTGCTACAATAATTGTTACAAGAAGCCTGACAAAGTGCTAGCTGAATCTAGATAAAGTGCTAGAGAAAAGACAACAAGCAAGATCTAAGGGAAAAATTGAAGAGCAGACTTTATGGCACTGGTAACAATTTATCCTAGCTGAGCGGCTTTGCGTGTCATGCAAACACTGTTTTATAAAGCAGAAAGGGATAGAAAAGCTGCCCAAACGGCCAATAAGCTATAATTTCACAGCTCAAAACTACTCCTCTTGTGGTAGATAGGCTACCCAGTGCTTACAACTCCAAGTGATAAGCTGAAAGGGTACCCTCTAACAGAGAAAGGTCTGGGGAGCTCAGGAAAGTACAGTTGTATATACTTACCATAAATGTAGATGTTAGAGTGTATTCACTGTTGCAGTCATTACATTTGGGTTATCCCTGCCAGGGTAGCCCTCAGTCGAGCCGAATACCAGAGGCTTAGTACTGCTGCGTCAGTTGCTGTCGCAGCAGTACTGCTGCGTCAGTTGCTGTCGCTCCAGGACTGACATCACGTTGTCAGTGGTATAAAATCAGGCACCTGGCGGCATTACATCAGTTTTTCTTGCCTTGTCAGGAGCCCCCAAATAGGGAGCTAAGTAATGGTGGAAAAACACCACCAGTAGAAAGTAAATACCAAAAATTCCTTGTAAGGAGAGAGACAGACACGGGGGATGGAAGAAGGGAAACCAGGAATGCAACATCGAATAAACTCGAAGATCTACATTTATGGTAAGTGTACAAAACTGTACTATGTTCTTAGTGTTTCACTGTTGCAGTCATCACATTTGGGTCGATTCCCAAATCTGATGGAAAGGGTGGAGGCAGGCAAGAAGACTGGGGGCTGGCAAGGATGCCCTGCAAGACTGCTGTGGCAAAGCTTGCCCTAGATTTGGAGAAGATAGGCAGGTAGTAATGCTTGGTGACTGTATGAACAAATGTCCATGTTGCAGCCTCCAGGATGTCCTTGGAGGAGACCTCTCTGAGAAAAGCTGCAGAGGTGGAGGTTGTGCTGCTGGAATGTGTTCTGACCTCCTTGGGGGGAGGTTTCCTGTGCTGTTTGTAGCAGAAATGGACGCAATGTGCTATCCATTTGGAGAGGGTTTGTTTTGATATGGCTTTGCCCTCTGCTCCTGTAGCGAGCTGACTAGCAATGGATCAGTTTTTCTAAAAGATTTAGTCCTGTCTAGGTAGAATCGGAGCCATCTGTGCACATTTAGAGTGTGAATAATCCTTTCCCCCTTGTTTTGTGGGTTAGGGAAAAAAGTGGGCAAATGAATGGATTGGTCGAGAGCCACAATGGACACCACTTTTGGCATGAAGGATGGGTTAATCCTGAGGCAGACCCTGTCAGCATGGAAAATGATGAAGGGCTCTACAGCCCTAAGTGCTTGTAGGCTCTGATACTCTTCTAGCTGAAGTGATGGCCAGAAGCAAGGCTATCTTCCAAGAGAGAAAAGTTAACTTTGCTGAAGCTGCAGGTTCAAATGTGGGCAAGGGGAGCTTTTCAAACACAAAGTTTATGTCCCAAGCTGGGGTACGAGCTCTTCTGGGTGGCCTCAAGTTGTTAGCCCCTCTTAGGAACTGTTTGCTGAGAGGGTGTAAGAAAAGAGGTGGCCCTGTGCTGAAATGAGCAAAGATGGCAGGAGCATGAATTTTAATAGAAGAGAAGAATAGACCCCTGTGTAGTAGGTCTGTCAGGTAATCCACGATGAGAGGTAGGGAGGGCTGTGCCGTTCAGGCTCCCCTGACCTGGATCCAGGTGCAAAATCTTTTCCACTTGTTAGCATAAGATTTTGTAGTGCTGGGGCGTCTGGTCTCACATATAACATCTAGAACTTGTTTGCTTAGACTGGCAGCTAGAGGAGAGATCAGGGAATAAGTCAGGCTGCCTGATTGAGGGTCTGCAATTGGGGATGCATGAATTCTCCATTCCTCTGGGTCAGGAGTGTTGGGATCTGAGGTAGATGCCATGGTGGCAGGGGTGACAGGCAGCACAGCAGTGGGTACCAGTGCTGGTGTGGCCAGTATGGAACAATCAGGATTGCCCTCAGTTTTTCCTCCCTTATTTTGAGTAGTACCCTTGAAATGAGTGGGAGAGGGGGAAATGCATAGACCGAGAGGTCTACCCACTGGAAGGATCGAGCACCCACTTTGCAGGCCTTTCTTTGAGGTTCCCTGGTGCAGAATTTGCTGAGCTGATGACTGGAGTGGGAGGCAAAGAGGCAGACCTTCAGGGTGCCCCATTTCTGGGTTACAAGAGTGAAGGTTCTTTGGTCTAGCTGCCACTCATGTGGGTCTAGCAGGTTTCTGCTCAAGCTGTCTGCCAGAGAGTTTAGAGAGCCTGGCAGGAATTGTGCTAGCAGGGGTAGTTGCATGGCTGAGGCCGTGTGCCAAAGGGTCATGGCGAGCCTGCACAGAGGATAAGAGTGAGTCCCTCCCTGCCTGTTGATATACCACATCACTGTGGTGTTCTCTGTTTTGATCAGTAGAGGCCCCAAGGATAGTAGGGGTCTGAAAGCTGTCAGGGTGTACTGAACAGCTAAAACCTCTTTTTGGTTGATGTGCAGATGTATCTGATTTGGGCTCCATTGGCCCTGAATGTACCTGCTGTCCAGGTGTGCACCCCAGGCATAGTCTGATGAGTCTGTGGTGAGGGTCTGGGCAGCGTGGGATTGTGAGAAGGGGAGTCCCTTGTTGTGGTAGCATACTGTTACCCACCAAAGAAAATCTTTCCTTAGACAAGGTATCATTGGTATAAGAGTTTCTAGGTCTTGAGAGTGCTGACATCAAAGGCATTTTAGGAACCATTGTAGTTTCCGCATATGCAGTCTGGCATATGGAATGAGTAGAATGTAAGAAGCCATGAACCCTAGAGCTTGCAGGAATTTCCTTGCGGATAAAGTACAGATGTGTACACTTATCATAAATGTAGATGTTAGAGTGTATTCACTGTTGCAGTCATTACATTTGAGTTATCTGCTTTGCAGCAGCCCTCAGTCGGCCTGATTAACAAAGTCTTGGGTCCTGCGTCGGTTGCTGTTCCTTCTTCCATGATGTCAGGTAGTCAGGGGGTATAAAACATGCAGCAGACGCCATTACATCAGTTTTTCTTGCCCCAGATGACAGGTGCCCCCCAATGGGAAGCAATTAAATCTATAAATACAAGGATATACCTCCAACAGAAAAGCAAATACACCAAAAAGCTTTTAGAGCACAGTAAATGAGAGTAGAGATATAGCCAAAGGAAGAAAAGGGGGCTGGAGGGAGGGTAACCTGGACTGCAACAGTGAATACATTTATTGTAAGTGTACACAACTGTACTATGTTCTTCATGTTTCATTATAGCAGTCATTACATATGGGTAGATTCCCAAAGCTAAGGTTGGGAGGAGGAATTTAAATAGAATTAGGACTAGCTATAAGACCCTGCAAGACTGCAGTGGCAAAACCATCCCTGGATTTAGAGAAAATTAGCAAATGGTAATGCTAGGTGAAAGTATGTACAGAACTCCAGGTAGCAGCTTTTAAGATGACCCTAGTAGGGACTCCCCTGAGAAAGGCTATAGAGATAGATGCAGCCCTGGCTGAATGGGGCCTGATGCCCTGTGGGATAGGTTTTCCATGGTACTTACAGTAGAAATTAATGCAGTGGCCTACCCATTTTGAAATGGCTTTCCCCTTAGTCCCTGCAGCAAATGCCACCAGTTGTTCAGATTTCCTGAGGTTTAGTCCTGTCTAAGTAGAATCTAAGCTGTCGGTGCACATTTAAAGAGTGCAGTATCTGTTCCCCTTTGTTCTGTGGGTTAGAAAAAAACCTTGGTGCCAAACAGGCAGTCCTGATCTAAGGGAGCATCAAACAATTTAGCTTTAACATGATCAGGCAAGGATTGCTCCTTAAGCCAAGGTAGGCAAATGAATGGACTGATTAAGAGCCACACTGGATACCACCTTAGGCATGAAGGAGGGATTGGCTCTGAGGGCACACTGTCCGCATGAAAGATTATGAAACGTTCCACTGCCATAAGGGCCTGTAATTCAGATACCCTTCTTGCAGAAGTGATTGCCAAAAGGAAAGCTGTTTTACAGGAAAGAAATTTTACATCTGCAGAAGCAGCTGGCTTGAAAGGAGGAAGAGCGAGTTTCTCCAAGACAAAGTTAAGATCCCAGGCTGGAGTTGGAGCTCTCCTGGGTGGCCTTAGATTTTTGGCACTTCTGAGGAACTGCTAGAGCAGTGGGTGAGAGAAGAGGGGAGGCTCTGTGCTATAATGAGCTGAAATGGCTGAGGCATACATTTTGGATGGAGGAAAAAGACAAGCCTTTATGAAGCATCTCAGTTAAGTACTGTAGAATCTGAGGTCAATTGGGCACTGCTGCATTCATTCCTTGAGACTGGTTCCAAGCACAGAATCTTTTCCGTTTTGCAACATAAGAGTTTCTAGTACCAGGCCTCCTTGCCTCTAAAATGATATTCATCACTGATTTACTGAGGGATGGTAAAGGAGTGATTAGGTAATTAGCCAGGCTGCTATGTTCTGGGTTTGCAGCTGAGGGTACAGAATCGTGTTCTCCTGCTGAGACAACAGGGAAGGAGTCAGATGCAGGTGCCATGGAGTCAAGCATGACACTGCGCAAGAGCGGCTACCAGTGTTGGCGAGGCCAGTCTGGTGCAATTAAAATCGTCCTTGGCTTGTCCTGTTTGATCTTTAGTAGTACCTAGGAGAGCAGAGGCAGAAAAGGAAAGGCATAAACTGATAGGTTTTTCCAGTTGAAGGATAGAGCAGACACTTTCCAAGCTTGTTTGTGGGGAATTCATGAGCAAAATGTGTCCAGTTGATGGTTCTGGGGGGAGGCAAACAGGTCTGTATCTGGACTCCCCCATTTGTTTGTCAACATGTTGAAAATCCTTGGTTCCAGTTTCCACTCGTGTGGGTCCATGAGGTTTCTGCGTAATCAGTCTGCCAGTGTATTTAGTTTTCCTGGCAGGAATTTAGCTTGTAGATTCATTTGGTAGCTCAAGGCTGTGTTCCACAATGCAATGGCTAGTCTCCAGAGGGGCTAAGAATGTGTACCCCCCTGCTTGTTTATGTACCACATTACAGTGGTGTTGTCTGTCTTTACCATTAGTTGACCTGTAAGAATGTGGTCCTTGAAGGCTGTCGAGGCATTCCGTACAGCTAACATTTCCTTTTGATTTATGTGCAGGTGCATTTGATTTGGGTTCCATTTGCCCTGAATGCACTTCCCTGCCAAGTGAGCCCCCCATGCACAGTCCACTGCGTCTGTTAAGATTTGTTTGGCAGGGGGTAATGAGAATGGTAGTCCCCTGTTTAGGTGGCAGGCCTCTGCCCACCAAAGGGACTCTAGGCGTAGGCAAGGTATGATAGGAATCCTTGCTTCCAAATCCTGTGAATGTGGACACCATAGGCTTTTGAGATACCATTGTAGTTTCCTCATATGCAGCCTTGCATATGGAATTAGAAGAAAGCATGAGGCCATGAACACAAAGGCTTGCAGTATTTGCCTTACAGATAAGCTGGGTTTTTGTGGCCACTTGTTTGAATTAAGTTGTCAAATGTATCCGTTTCTCTAGTGTGAGGAAAGCCATCTGGGAAGTTGCATTCAAGCTTGCTCCCAGGAATATAATTTGCTGACAGGGGACCAAGTGGGATGACTTTTCGTTTATGGTGAACCCCAGACAAGTCTGTACCCTTTGAACAAACGCCAGATTGAAGAGAATGTCCTTGTTTTCTGCCTGAATTAGACAATCATCCAGGTATGGGTATATTTTAATATTTCTTTGCCTGCAAAATGCAATGACTGGAGCTAGGCATTTTGTGAATACCCTGGGTGCAGTAGATAAGCCAAAGGGCAGTGCAAAGAACGGAGTGCATGAAGCCTGCTTTTAAACGTATGTATCTTCTGCAAGACTCCCTGATAGAAGAAGCATACCTGCACATCCCTAAGTCCAGTATTGCCAACCATGCATCCTTGCATAGCATAGGAAGCAGCTGATGAAGAGTTCAGCATTTTGAATTTTGGAATCACCAGAAAGGTGTTTAGAATGGAAAGGTCCAGGATAGGATGTCATGTATTGCCTTTTCTGAGTACCAGGAAAAGTCTCAAATAGAAAACCTTGACCCTTTTCCTTTTCTGGTACCAACTGAATAGCCCCATTGTTTAAGAGAGAGTACCTGATTTTGGGACTCTGCCCACTGATTTGGGGGTAGATCTGGCCACCTGCTTGGTGTTGGTAACGTGTGGAAATTAAATCTGTATCCTTGGGACACTATTTAGAACTCACTTGTCCAGGGTAATGAGTTCCCAGTTTTTGGCCTGCACACCAATCTTTCCACCTAAAGGAGCATTCAGTTGGGAAGTGCTTGGAAGTCTTAAAAGCAAGTCATTGAGACGGTTTTCCATAGGGGGAGTCTTGCTGCTCCCAGGTTTGGGTGCAGAATCCCCCCAGTGCCTAGTCTTGTGTGTCCCCTGGGACTGAAACCTGGGGTTTCTGCTGTGTCTGGGTTTGGCTTGAGAGGACCTGGAGGGGGCTGGAAAGGACCAATTTTTGGAGGGCCAGTGCCTACTAAATCTAAGAGGCTGAACTTAAGAAATCTTTAACAGTCTGCATAGTTTTAGCTTTATCTTCCAGCTTAAGAACTTCCTCAGCCTTGGTGCCAAACAGGCGGTCCTGATCTAAGGGAGCATCAAACGATTTAGCTTTAACATGATCAGGCAAGGATTGCTCCTTCAGCCAAGCATGCCTTCTGAGCACAGACCCAGTAACAGCAGCGCTGCAAGAGGCCTCAAATAAATCAAATCCACATTACAAAGTATGCTTTCCAACCTGTTCAGCAGAATGCATTAAATCCTGTAATTCTTTATTTTCAACTCAGTCAGGAATTATCATCATTTTCTGTTTAAGCAACCCAATAACATGTTGATACTTTAACATATGAAACTGGCGGTTGCAGAAGTGTAAACCTTCTTACCCCATCTATCCAGCACCCTGGAGTCTCTATCTGAAGGGGTAGGATTTTTTGCAGTAGAAGCCTTAATGCCTTTGGGTCCCTGTGAAATAGTCTCTGGATCCACAATAGGATTTTTAAAAAGGAACTTGTGAGAATCAGGAACCCTGTAATATCTGTCAAGTGTTCTGGGAGCAGGAGGCAAGGAATCAGGGGCCAAACTAGATTCTGAGAAAGCATCATCAACAATGTCTAGTACAGGAGGAATAGCTAAAGGTCTATCCCTAAGCCTCTTTTTTGAATCAGAAAAATCCTGGCTTTCCCAGTGGAAATGCTCCCATGGAGTATGAAAGGTTTCACCAAAAGAAAATTCCTCTGGAGGGGAAGCAGAGGGAATAGAGTCCTCTGCATCAGAATCCTCATAAGTAGATAAGGGCAAATCTAGATCATCAGAAGAATCAGAAAAAACAAAATCCTACTCAGAAGATTCATAAATAACTTCAGTACTAGGTCTCTTAGAAGGGGAGGGGGGGCGTTGCTTCCCCGAATTAGAGTTATAAGATCTTCAGCCATTCTTATCTGTTTTTTTAGGCATGGAGGCCTGAGCATGCAGCCTGGGTGTAGGTTTCTTAGTCACGGTTCGTGATTTTGGCCTAAAGAAAGATGGAGGTGTTGGTTTAATATGCAAGTCCGTAGGCCTGAATACACCCTCAGAAGACTGTGCCTGCAAAGCGGTTTCGGACCCATCCAAAGAAGAGACATCCACTGGTTCCACAGTTGAAGCATCTTGTGGCATACCGCACTCCACATGGGTCTCAGTAGAGGCCTGAGAGTCAGAAGTAGCGGGTATCAGGGGCTGCAAAAGCGCCTCACTGAGTACCGGCAAACTGGCGACTTGGCTTAGGAGAAGCGTCGGCGGTGGCTTTGGACCTCGGCGGCCTCTCTCTGTCTTTATCTTTGTGTTTTTTTTTGGAATCCTGGTAGTCGGAAGGCTAACCGACGACATTTCTGGATAATTAAACAGAGAACCGAAATATTTAGAAGTGAGAATATAACGATGACGGATAGTGCGCTGTTTAAATAAAGCACAAAACCCACAGCAATGCATGTTATGGTCAGGACCTAAGCAAGGAATACAGTACAAATGAAAATCTTTGTGAGGTATTTGCTTTCCACATGATGTAAGGCAATTATTAACTTTTACTGACATCGGTAAGGAACAAGAAAAAGTTTCCCCAACGGGGTACTTAGTTTTAGTTGAAGACTTTTGTTATGAAACTCAAACAAATTTCAGGAGTCGGCCGACCGGCACTTGCGAACTGCTTCTGCTTCGGGCACTGCACAAGTAAGACCAATGTAATGGTGTCAGCTGCATGTTTTATACCCCTGACGACCTGACTTCATGGAAGAAGGGACAGCAACAAACGCAGGATCCAAGACTTTGTTAATCAGGCCGACTGAGGTCTACTGCAAAGCAGATAACCCAAATGTAAGGACTGCAACAGTGAAACACCAAGAACATCTGGGGTATGGTGGCTAGCTGAGAGACGTAGGCTGTCAGGTAGGCTTGTTTTTCTGGAGAAAGGAATGCCATCCGAGATGCTGGGTCCAGGCTTGCTCCCAATAATACAATTGTGTGTGTGAACTAGTTTGGATTTCTTTTTGTTGATAGTATAACCCCAGGGAGGTCAGTAGGTCCTTTACAAAGGTCAGGTGCTTTAGCAGCTTTTCCTGACTGACTGAATCAGCAGTCTAAGTATGGATAAATTTGAATATTTCTTTGTCTGCAAAAAGCAATGGTGGGAGTCAGACATTTTATGAAAACTCTGGGAGCAGTGGATAAGCCAAAGGGGAGCACAAAGAACTGAAAGTGCAGTGATCCTGCCCTGAAACACACGCATTTCCTGCACGATTCCCTGATTGGGATGTGTAGGTAGGCCTCTTTTAGGTCTACAGTGGCTAACCAAGCATCCCTGGAAAGCATAGGTAGAAGCTGCTGGAGGTTGAGCATTCTGAATTTTTGCATCACCAGAAAGGTGTTTAAAATGGAAAGATAGAGGATGGGGCACCATTTGCCCTCTTTTCTGGGTATCAGGAAGATTCTGGAATAGAAACCTTGTCCTAACTGTTCTGCAGGATATAGAGAACAGGGAAAGGACTTGCTTTTTGGCCTCTGCCCACTGGTTTGGGGGAAGATCTGGGAACCCTTTTGGGATTGGCAGTGTGTGTAAATAAAATTTGTATCCCCGGGACACTATGTTGATGACCCAGAGGTCATTGGTAATGGTGGCCCAGTTGCTTGCGTGGAAGGAAAGTTTTCCTCCTAGGGGCAAGAGCAGGTGGACAGAGGGAGGGGGTGGAAGTGTAAAGTAATTGTGAGCTCTTACCATAAGGGGGTGGCTTAGCACACTCTGGTTTTGAACAGGAGGAACTCCATTGCTTCGATCTCTGCATCCTTGGGGCTGTTGTCTGGGGGGTGGGGTCTGCTTCCCCTGAGTCTGGGCTGATCTGACCTGGAGAGGGCAGGAAAGGAGCAGTGCTTGGAGGGGCAATTCCTACTGAACCTAGGTGGCTGGACCTATAGGAAGCCTTTAACTGTCTGCATAGATTTAGCTTTTTCTTCCATCTTTTTTAAGACCTCTTCTGCCTTGGTGCCAAATAAGTTGTCTTTGTGCAAGGGTGTGTCCAATAATTTGGAATTGACATGGTCTGGCAAGGTCTGTTCCTTAAGCCAAGCATGCCTTCTAAGGAAAGAACCAGTGCCTGCTGCTTGCAAGATGCTTCTAAGGAGTCAAAACCACACTGTAAGGTGTGCTTAGTTACTTGACTTGCAGAATGCATTAACTCTTGTAACTATTTTCTGCACAAGCAGGGAAAGATGATATTTTCTGTTTGAGGAGTTCCATGGTATATTGTTGATAATTCAGCACATGGAACTGACAATTTAATCCTCTAATAGCAAGAGTAGCAAAGGTGTCTACTTTTTTACCCCATCTGTCTAATGCTCGTGAATTCCTATCTGAGGGAGTGGGATTTCTTGGCTGAAGTTGCTTTGATTCCTTTAGGTCCTCGAGAGATGACCTAAGGGTCAGCAGTAGGACTTTTGAAAAGAAATTTGAGTCAGGGACTCAATACCTGTCAGGTTTCCTGGGAGCAGGAGGGAGGGTTGTCAGGGGTCAGACTGGATTCCATAAAAACATCATCCACAACAGGAGGAATGGCCAGACGTCTGTGCTGTGGAAGATCTAAGAATTCCCTGAGTCTCTCTTTTTGACTGAGGATAGTCCTGACATTCCCATTGGAAATGCTCCCTTAAAGTATGTAGTGTTTTCCACAAAGGAAAAATCCTCTGGTGGAGAGGCTGAAGGGATGGATTCCTCTGCATCAGAATCCTCATAAGCAGAGAGGGGTTGCATATCTTCACATTCAGATGCATGAGAGTCATCAGACTCCTGTTCAGATAAAACTACTGGGGGACAAGTCTCTTTCTTTTAGAAGGGGTAGCCTAGCTTCCCCTGATAAGCATTATAAGGTCTGCTGCCATTTTAAGCATTTGAGACTGAGAAAAGGAAGCAGGTGCCTGAGCTTGGGTCGTTTTTTGGTTGTGGTTCGTACCCTGGGCCTTAGAAACTCGGTTGTTTTCTAAAGAACTGAAGACGCGAAAGAAGTCAGTCTATGTAGAGTATCGGTAGTGTGAAGTACTTCCTCGGAAGCTGGTGCCTGCTCAGCAGCTCTGGACCCATCCAAGGTAGACACAGCCACAGGATCCTTAACTGAAGAGTCTCATGGCATACCGGACTCCGAAAGGGTATCAGTAGCTGCCTGCGAATGCACAGAAGCGGGTATCAGGGGCTGCAAAAGCACCTCACTGAGGACCGGAGAACTGATGACTAGCTTAACAGTAGCGTCAGCAGTTTTGGACCTGTGCTGTCTGTCTTTATCCTTGCATTTTTTCGGAAGATCGGTCGTCTTACCGAAGCCATATCTGAAATCAAGGACAGAGAGCGAAAATATCTAGCTACAATAAGGGCCCGACAACATATAGTTCTGGCGTTGAACAAAGCACAAAAGCGACAGCAGGGAATGTCGTGGTCTGGTCCTAAACAGGTGACGCAGTAAGAATGAAAGTCGCAGTGTGGTATTTGCTTTCCACATGCGAGACAACTTTTTCTGACATTGGTTAGAGCAGAAAAAAAGGAACCCCAACAGGGTACTTAGCTTTAGAAGACTAACTTCAATTTGGAAATAACAAACTTAGGTAACTGCCAACTGGCACTCGTGCAAACTACTACTGCTTCGAGCTCCCTGGCAAAAAAGACTGATGTAATGGTGTCGGCTGCCTGATTTTATACCACGGACGACCGAACGTCCATCCTGGAGCGAGAGCAACCAACGCAGAAATACTAAGCCTCTGGTATTTGGGCTGACTGAGAGTTACCCTGGCAGGGATAACCCAAATGAGATTACTGCAACAGTGAAACACGAGGAACATCTACAATACAGTCCTGAATACAGCAAAATCTGCATCCGGACTGGAAATAACTATGTTAGCTTCTCTAAATGCACTCTCTGTGGCATTAAAGATAAGGTGCTCAGAGGCAGTCACAGTTGACTTAACCTACAGTTGTTAATCAATGGATTTTTTATGATCTGCAGACAAGGTCCTTGGGAAAGATTTGGTGATTTCCTCTGTCAAATCCTAATGGCAACAAGTAATGTGAGCCAAGTAATTTAGAACTCTAACCTAAGAAGTAGATGAGGTGTACACATGCTTCCCAAAACTGTCCAACACACGCGATTCCTTACTTCAAGGATGGACAGAGGAACTTTCTTCTGCAAGTTCCTTCTTGGTGGCTGCTGCAACTATCACAGAATCTACAGTGGGACCCCTGCTCCAATGGGGATGTCAGGCTTTTTGGGCAGAAGCTCAGATGTATCCCTCTCTTTCCACTCCAGAGATGAGATCAGGTCTACCATCTCATTGGCTGGGAGACTACTCAAGAAGTAGATGGGTGAAAACTTAAAGCTTCAAGAAAAATGGACTCCTTCAGAGAAGGCACTTGGGAATACCGCACCCTTTCAGTCTGAGAAGTATGAAAATATCTCGGAACAATACATCCTCAAGGGGGGAATCTAGGAGAATCTGTATCAGAACTTGCCAAGACCTGGGAGGCATGGCTAGGCTTAAAAAGGTCCTTGTGGTCGTTAGTCTAGTAAACACCTATGAACCTTTTCCCTCATCAAAATCAGTGCTGGTAGTAAGGGATTCCTCAGGGGAATTAAAGTATCTCATCTTACACTTATGTTTCTGGTACTTCTTCAATGGGTTGTTCAGGAGAGGACTCAAACTGACGCAGCCTCTCTTGAGGGAACAGACTCAAAGCTCTTTGAAAATGGTTGGCCTGACAGGACAAGGAGAGTAGGCTAAAGACCCTGGAAAATCTTACAGGGAGGGCTGGATACAGTTCTAAAAGGATAGACCTCTCTCTCTCTCTAGGCTGAGAGACTACTATCCTGAAAGCTTAGAACTCTGACCTCGATACGAATCTAGAACACCTCACTGTTGGAAACAAAGCTCCAAAAGGTGGCTACACCCTAGATGCCATTCGGCTGGGATTTAAGACTGATGCCAGAGCCGAAATACCAGACTATACCCTGTTGAAGTCGACAGTGACAGCTCAGCACAGAGACTCTGACAGGTCCAACAGGTTCAGAGTCAACTTCATAGAACAAGAGCTGAAGTAGTATGGAGCCTCATCTATGAAACAGATCTGCCTTGGGCAAAAGTCAGATCCAAGGGCTCTGATGTGAGAGGTCAGATTGGAGAGGGAGCCATTAAAGAGTGAGGGGAAATAAGTGGTTCTTCTGGGTCTGACAGTGATCGGAGTCAGGAGGACACCCAATTAGATTTGAATCCAAAAGAATCTCAGCATCCTGTCCACATAACCTTTAGTGAGGCTCAGAGAAGACCTAGCTAACCTAAAAGAGGAGGTTCAGGAGGGTGGTGTGAATGGATACATAGGTCTGTCTTGCAAAACTGGAGACTGGAGCCTACAGGAGATAGGCTCTGTAGAAAATCTAGAAAGTGTACAAGATCCAATAATTATCAGATCCAAAAAAAGCACTGGTTCTGAAGGTCTAGAAATATTAGGTGCCTGGGCAGACAAAGGTATCTGATCTGGAGATCTCTCTCACCAATTATGATGTCTTTTTCGGACTCCCTTTGCATCTCTTTGGGCTTATCAAATCCAGTTTTGAAGGGTCTGGAGAAGGGGAAGCAAAAGCAGATTTTACTGATACAGAAGGGGGGTTCTCCCATGGTAGGCTGAAGGAGCCCCTTTAGAATGAGCTTATTCCTTTTTTATTAACTGTTCATTGACCAAAGGCCTTGCAGACAGAGCAGGCGATGTCTAGGTGCAAAGGCACCAAGCTGTGTGCACACTTACAGTGTGCATCCAAATTTGGCAACTTGAGAGAAAGTACAGTTACCACAGCAGTAGACATCCTACTACTCACTGTTACAATTTTTATAACAAATGACTGTCGCTGACATCCAGATGGGATTCCAAAGCTTTACCTTCCTGCGCACATACATCTGATGTACGGCCTCAGCTCATGAGCATCAGGGTACATGGACTGATGTATGTGCTACATCCTCAGACCATCTACAAGCCAATGTCATGAAGACAAGTGTGAGGAAACAATCAGCTAGGACGGATGTAGCTTGAAGTAGGAAACTCCCTCAAGAACGAACATGTGTTCGATTCAAAGGCGAGTAAACAGAAGGGAAGATAGGAACACTGCAACAATGATCAGCAAGGCATTTACCGTTATGCCAAGTTCTTACACAACTAAATTATGTCCTAACTGAAATCACTATTGCAGTATACATAACAGATGGGTGACTCCCAAAGTTGAAGAGAAAGGAAAAAAATGGGTGAATGGATAGAGTGAAGAGGAACTCTCCAAGACCACAGAGGACTGATCTGGCAAAGGCAGCTCTAGACCTGGAGAAAGCATCAATTTTGTAGTGCTTGAAGGTATATACAGAGGACCAAGTGGCTACTTCCAAGGTAGACATGGCATCGGCACCCTTGTGGAAAGCACAGAAGAGGCAGCTACCTAAGCGGAATGTGCCTTAGGGCAGGAAGGCAAGGATTTACCATGTTGTGAGTAGCAGAATGAGATTGCATTTGATATCCATGATGCAATGGTTTGTTTTGAGACTGGCTGACCCAGCCTGGGATCCACGAAAAACAAACAGTGGGTCAGTTTTTCTGATTGTCTTTGTTTTGTCCAAATAGAACCCTGGTTGCTACTTGTCCAGGGAGTTTAAGACTCACTTCTCCATTTTGAGGGCTGGTTAAGAAAGCAGGTAGATGAATGGCTTGACTGCGAGATACTTCATTCACTACCTTAGGTATGAAAGAAGGACTGGTCCGAAGTGTTACCCCGTCCTTGTGGAAAATAAGGAAGGGAGGAGCAGCCACGAGTGCCTTGAGTTCAGACACCCTGTATGCCGAGGTCAGAGCCAGCAGGAAGACAGTTCTCCATGTGCAGAATTTTAAGATGGCAGATGTGGCTGCCTCAAAAGGGAATAAACTGAGTTTTTCCAAAACAAAATTAAGATCCCATGGAGGAATAATTGGTTCCCTTGGTGGATTAACGTGCAGGACTCCTTTAAAGAAAAAGTTTAACCTCTGCCCTGGGCATGAGAAGAGGATCCAGAGGCAAACAAGCACTGATGGCTGACAAATGGACTTTAATGGATGAATAAGCAAACCTTGAATGCAGCAACTCAGAGATACGGAAGTACAGTGGAGGTCTCTGAGAAGACTGGTTCCAGCTTGTGTTTTAACACCAAATGGAGAATTTTTTCCACTTGGCCATGTATAATTTCTTAGTACTAGGCTTTCTGGCCTCTGTAAAACCTGTACCACATATGTACATGTTCAGGTACCAGGACCCTTTCATCCAGTCAGTGAAACAGACAGGCTAGGATGGGATGGGATGAAGACTTCAACCTCTTAGGTTATTAGGTCTGACTGTACCAGAATCCTCCACTGTTTTCCCTTTGATAAGTGGAAAAGGATGAGAGACAAATGCTGCCTTGGCCAGATAGGGGCCAGCAACAGCAATTTTGGATTGTTCTTTTGTATGTTTAGTAAAACTTTTGGAATAAGTGGCAGTGGAGGGTAGGCGCATACGAAGCTCCCAGTCCACTGGAAAGAGAAGGCAGCTGTTCTCCAGGACAGAGATGATGGCGTCAAGGTGCAGAACATTGGAGGTTGGTGATGCTCTGAGAGGTCCATCTGTGGAGTCCCCAAACAATGAAGGATTGCTTTGAAGACCTGTCTGTTTTGGGTCCATTTGTGGGTGTCAGTGAGGTCCCTGCTCAAAGAGACTGCAAATACATTCTCTAGAGGGAATGCAAGTTACAGTGCGGGTCATGCTCAGCTAAGTGGCCATTTGTTAAATCTCCGTCAACCTGCACAAAGGGGGTAAGATCTTGGGCTTTCTTGTTTATGTACCACATCAGAGTGGTGTTGTCTGTGTACACCAGGAGAGTGCCTAGTTTCCAAGGGTGCAGGAAAGTCTGCATGGCTTGCACAAGGGCCCTCACTTCTTTCATGTCAATATGTTCCTTCAGGAGAGAGGAGGGCCACTCCCCCTGCACTTTGTGAGATCCTATCCAGGCCCCCCAAGCCCTGAGGAGTCAGTGTGTAGAATTTGGTTGTGAAGGGGTGGGTGAGAAAAACCTGTTTCTCCCAGACAAACTCCTCCTTGATGCATGGCAGCAGAGGAATCATGGTGTCAAAGGAGTGTAAGTTTTGGAATCACAATGATTTCAGATACCATTGAATTTTCCTCGTATGCAGTTTGGCCAATTGAATCACTGGAACAGAAACAGCCATGTTCCCCAGAGCCTTACGTGTCTCCCATGCAGTGCAATGGGTCACTGAGCAGAAGGTCTGGAAAAAGCTTAGCAGGCTTTTCACTTTTTCCGTAGGAAGACAGGCCTGCATTATACTTGTTTAGCCTTTAGCCCAGGAAGACTATGGTCCTGAGTAGGAGTACGGCGAGATCTTTTGAACCTGATGACGGATCCCAGATTGGTTAAGAGTACTACCTTGAAATGAAATGCTCAAGTAGAGTGCCAGTGGACAAGACCTGAATCAACAAGTCATCCAGGTAAGGGAAAGCCTGGATACCCTGAGTGAGGCAAAAGGCTACCACAGGCACTAGACACTTGAGGCAACAAAGTAAACTGAAAATGTGATGACCCAGAGGAGAACCTGCAAGGAGGATGGATGGGGATGTGAAGACTGGCATCCTTGAGGCCTACGGACACCAGAAAGGCCTGACGAAGAATGAAGGGCAATAGGGTGTGTAAAGAGCATTCTGAAGGTAGGTACCTTCAGAGATATGTTCAGCAGGAAAAAGTCCAGGATGGGCCTTCAATGCCCCTCCTTCCTTGGAGTAAGACAGCCCTTGGAATAAGAACCTACTCCTATAATGGCAGAAGATACTAACTTCTATGGTTCCCTGCCCCAGCAATTCCTGAATAATGCAACAGATCAAAGGAAGATGGTAAATAAGCTGATAAGGAATTCCTTTTGGAGAGGGGATGCGTTCCCAAGACATGGTGTAGTCTTGACAATGGTCAGAACTCATCTGTCTGTAGACACCACCTCCCAGACTGGAAGACAGAGAGAGGTAGACCAGGAGTCTTTTTGATAGGGGGTAGAGGGATGGGGGAGAGGAATACAGCCGCAGGAGTTTTGCTTCCAATGGGAGCCCTCCCTGAAGGGGAATTCTTCTGTAGTTTGTCAGAAAAAACATTTTCTAAGTGTTTTCCTACATTTGTGAAAGATCCTAGACTCCCTCTTATCAAAAGAAGTGGATTTGGCTAGATAGTTCCTATGGTATCCAAGAACTGTACAGAGGAGAAACTGTCTGCAGTCTTTCAAGGTCTTGTCTTGTTCTTGCAGAGTTTTGAAAAGACTGGTAGCTTGTGGTCCCAACTAAAGGCCACTGTTCAAAGGGGAATCCAATATTTCGGATTTGAAGTGTTCATGGATGGACTAACCCCTTAGCCATGTATACAGGCTCATCATGGATCCTGCAGGAGCAGCGACAGACTGTGTCCACTGCATCACTTCTGCACTTTATGCTGTGTCTGCCTATTTGTGTAGTTTGGGATACAAGAGACTGCATTTGCTGTTAACATTCTGAGGTTCTATCTTTACCTTATACAGGCACTGTAGCACAGAGACTATGTACTCACTGGTGTTTGGTAAGTAATAGCTCTGAATGCTAAAGTGGAGGAGGTGTACACTTTCTTATCCCATCTATCCATGCCCCTACTGTCCTTGTCTGAGGGGAGAGCACTAGCAGTGGGAAGCAGCTTGGATGGCTTATCCAAGGAGAGAGAGACTGCAACAAGGTCTGCAATAGAATTCCTATACAGGCAATTAAGCTCATCAGGGACCTTATAAAACCCGCCTGGTCTTTTGGGAGCAGGTGGCCAAGAGTCAACAGTTAAGAAAAAAGACAAAGTCCCTAAGCCTAGAAGATTACAGGGGCCTGGGGAAGAAATCAGAATACCCATCTCCAAAAGGCTGTTGTATCTTTTTGGTACCTCAGAAATTTGCTCTGACTGCCATTCGAAGTGTCTCAATGTGCTCTGGATTGTTTCTCCCAAGGAAGCCTCTTCCAAAGGACAGTCAGACAAATGGGAGCCCACTTCATCCGAAAAGACCTGCTCAGGAGAGTGAAGTTGGGAAGAGTAATACATAGAATTATCAGAATTTTGTTTTGGATCCTCTTCTGAGGAAGAATGCTTTTGTGAAATGGCTTGAGTTAGTTGGGTCACAAAAGGAGAAGCTTCAGGGCCATGATGGCTTTGAATAAGCCCTTAGAGAAGTCCATCCATTATTTTTCTCTGGAAGGTGCTGGGGATGTTACATGCTTGTTTTCTTTCTATCTAGGGGTAACGTCTGCCTGCATGAGCCTTGGAGGTTGGAGGTTCAGAACCTTGTCTCATTTCAATAAAAATACCAGGAATTTCTTCCTGTAAAAGGATCAGTGGAATTCCACATGGGCCCTCTGAGATAAGATGCGGTTCATCCAAGGAATCTGAAATCTGCAAGACGTCAGGGGACATACCAGCCTCCAATGGAGTCTCAGTAGTGGGCAACTGAGAGGCAATATCTAGAGTTTCTTCTTGGGTGAAGGGCAACATCAAAAGCTGTAAAATCCACCATCTTAGCTAGGCATTTCATGTCTCTGAATTTTGAAAAATGTATTAAGTGAGGAAAGTCTCGATCTGAGGGTATTTGGTACAAATGAAGCAGGATTTATGATTGTGATCTGGGCCTGAATTAAAAAAGCAGTTGGTGTGCAAGTTCTTGTATGGAATCAACCTACTACACTTGCCCCTCCTAGCTGACATCTAACTAATTTAAATCAGAATCTAAGGAACAAGAAAAGGAAGGTTTACCCAACGGGGTACTTATCGACAATGATTAGCAAAGCAACATTATCAATGACCAAATGTGGATCAGTTCGACAGGTGCACGACCTGAGTTTTGTCTCGTGGCAAGAAAGTCTAAGGATCATGCTTGTACGTCCATCCTTGTATCTTGATGTACACAAGCTAAAGTCATATGTTGGACATATCCTCAACGGAAGGTAAAGCCTTCGTATCCTGACCAGATGTCAGCGACAAAAGCCCATCTCCGTTTTGAATACTTCAACAGTGATTTCAGTTAGTAGGTTAAGCTATGCATTTTTTTAATCTGATGGGTTTGTCTGCCATCCTCATGGATGAAAGAAAGACAGAAGTAAATTATATCAATGGTTTAATACAGGAAAATACCTCTACATAAAAAAAAATTAACTACGCCCCAGAAAAGAGTGAGAAAGTACGAAAAAAGAGAAAATGGATCAAAAGTGTAAGGAACAATAGGCGGAAAGCACTATAAAAAGTGCACAGATACAAAAGATTAACAAAAAAGTCAGCCCCAAAAGAAAAGTACTTATCTTTCTAAACATATTTTTGGTAAACGTTCCGGAGCACAAAGATCAAATACTTGTAGCAGAAACAAGATACGACGCAATGCACCCTGTACACAGGAATTATGGGAAGGGGGAGAGCCAGAGTACTGGATCCAAAGCTTAGATGCGGCTGAAACGAGTTCCAAGGTCTGAACTGAAAAACACAAGTTGAAGAGCAGATGGAAAAGACAACATCTGAGCAATCGATTAACCTCAGAATTTTACGACAAGGAAAATGAAGGATTAAAAGAGAGAGATTTAGGAGTCTGAGGTTCTTTGTATAACCTATCAGACTTTTTAGCAGCATGATGTCAATGGCCAGACATGCTGTAAGCTGTGAAGAAAACATCCTCTAAAGCTGATAAGATAGGAGGGACAGCTGCAGGCTGTGGGATACGCAAGTGCAACAAATCATACCACTTTTGCTGGGAAACAGGGATTTAATTCTGCTCCTACTGAAATACATACTTCATTTTAGCTAAGTGAAATCTGAAGTAACACTTTCCTCAGTATCAGAATATTCAATATCGGGGAAACTGTGCTTGACCATTTCAACTTCTAAGCTGTATATACAATTCTGATGTACATTGGATATAAAATAAGTTTACACACCAACTTTTCCAACCTTTAATGTGGCCTATAACCTGTACAAATCAATTGAAAAACAAATCTGTTAGGGGGAAAAACAAAATGTACAAAAAGCTGGTTGCATAAGTGTGCACACACCCTTAAAGGAGTACAACGGCTTTTAAAACTGAATTCCTCAACTTCCCTGCGTTTTTCATCCCTATATACACATTCCTGCATCAACTACCAACAAAGCGTTGTTTACAAAATTTTAATTACCCTGACTTTTCCCAAACAAGCCTACCTTAGCGTACAGTGATTGTTTCTGTTTCTAAAAGATTCTCTCGCGTTTGAGACAAACTTGCAGGTGTCTTCCAATTACTCACGTCATCGCGGCCATGCAGTATTGGTATTTTTTTTAAAGTTCCCTCCCCCCGAAGTGACATCACCACAGCCGGCCTCAAATAATCAAACCCACCCATTATGTGACGTTACAGCTGCCTTGTCCTTCCCCCAGCCTTGGAGTCCTCAAATAGAGCTGCAGGAGCTAGGGAAGTTCTTTTCCTGTTGCTGTTTCCAGTAGGCAGTATTTTGGTAAAGGAGCATGTTGTGCGAAGCTCTGCTCGTATCGTCGTATTTTCTGGGATCTGCTAAATTGGTAAGTCAGCATTATTTAGCAAACTAGCTCCTTAAATCACTAAAGTTGCTTGTAATTAAAATCCCGTAGTGATACTATTATGGCACTTGGTCTCTGTGATGTAGATGTAATTTTTCTAAACTTTGTGGATGCTTCTGTACGATGTTTATCTGTATGTAGCATATGTTTACAGCTTCTATTTGCTATAGTTTTGTCATTAGCATTTTGTTGCATTGTGTTGGTGGTTTTAAGTGTTTTAAAGTAATGCTAGCAGGAGTCGTTTATTTTACTTGATTCACGTAACTGATTTTAGCGTTTTGTGCGGTGTTCGCAGCTTTCCGGTGCTACATTTCTTGTGTTTGTATGCCAAACATTCATTTGTAACAAAAGTGTTGGCGTTTGGATTGAGTTGGTATGTGAAAGTGCTTTTTGGTAGGGTTAGAGTAAAAACTAGGGAAAGGGTGTTTTGTACGATTACTTGGGGTCTGCACGCACTGAGTGTAAAATTTCGTTTAGTATGCTTTTTTTTCATGGATATAGTATTAATTTTGGAATTGCATACTGATTCCCAGGTTAAATGTATTATGTGGCACGTGGGTTTGAAAAAAAAAACTGTGAATCTGTACTAATACGAGTGCAGTGTATCCACGTGTAGTTTCTTGCTCTAACGTAATCTGGTAGTACTCAGTGGTGTCTATGTTGGTCAAGTCATTTCCGTTGGGGTTCTCCTTTCGTGTTGATGTGCCATTGTAGAAAGTTACCTGCTCGGTCAACTACGCAGAAGGCACTGTTTAAAAAGCGTCCAAAACACGATGAGAGAAAGCTGTAAACACACAGGTTTAATGTTCCAAATAAAAGTTAGCGCTTTCGGCAAGTTAAATAACCCGCCTTCAGACAAAACACAAAACAAAAGTGTTTTGTCTGAAGGCGGGTTATTTAACTTGCCGAAAGCGCTAACTTTTATTTGGAACATTAAACCTGTGTTTTTACAGCTTTCTCTCATCGTGTTTGGCCGCTTTTTAAACAGTGCATTGTTTTGTGAGTTCCTTATTTTTCGAACTACGCAGAAGGCATTGCATATGCATACACGTGGGGGTCTGCAGAGTGATAAATGAAACATCCTATAGTGAACAAATTCTTCTGTCTTGGACTGAATGTTGCATAGACAACTAAAATTAAATCTCTCACAAACCGAGGCTGTGCTTGTGTACATTGTGGTAAGACATTCACAAACTCATATTTTTCCCCTTAAGATTTTCCATTGGTACCCATGTGAAGTTTATGTCAAAGATTAAAAAGCTTATACTTTTGGAATTACTTTTGTTAACACGCTGATAAAGTGAGACTGTGTGTTAGCTGTTGTCAGGTCATCATATATTATCCTCAATATCTCCTGCTTCAAAAATCATTTTTTCCAGTGAATGGTTCTTGCTGCTGTCATGCATGCACTGGTATCCTTTTGTCTTGCCTACTGTAAGACTTTGTATCTGGGGCTTTCATATTCTGACTCTAAATGCTTGGATTAACTCCAGAATTTGGCAGTTATGGGTGCTGTTAAAAGTGCTGTAAGCTTGTAGTGGATCCAGAGCTCTGCATTTAAGGGTGGTGAATGCTTGCATTGGATCCAGAATTTGGCAGTTAAGGGTGGTATTAAGGGTTCTGTATCCATAAAGTGGATCCAGAACTTGGCAGCAAAGTTACTGAGCATCATGTTTTAAGCACAGTACGCTAATTATTTGAGAGTTGCATTGCCTGTTGCAGCAAGTTCAATCTTTTGGGGTGAGTTGCATTGCCTGTTGCAGCAAGTTCAATCTTTTGGGGTCTTTCCAGTTGCTGCAGGTGAATGATAAGGTACATCCCAAAAATGTTTTTCTAACCACTTTGGCCACGTGCTTGGCAAATGAGAGATTGCTATCAACTTGGGGCCCCAGGTCCCTAATTACTACTTCCATACTTAATGGATTACCACCTATGTGGTAATTTGTGGGCACTTTGTTTTTGCCAAAGGGGATGATTATTCACTTTTTTACGTTTAGCTTGAGACCATAGCTTTGGCACCAGTTGTCTGTTTCTATGAGGTCCTTTTGTAGGATGCTTGCGTCGGCTGGAGAGTCTATTACAGTACCCAGTTTGCAGTCATCTGAGAACTTAGTCAGCCACAGTCCTTCGGTGTTGCCTGTACCTCCCAGAAATATATACCGAACAAGAGAGGTCCCAGGACTCAGCCTTGTGGGATGCCACTTGTAACTGGTTTGTAGTCTGACATGGCTCCAGCAATTCTAACCACGTGGGTTCTGTCCTTCAGCCAGTTTGCAACCAGTTACATATAGGGGGTTATATTTAAGCTGGTGAGCTTATCTATAATGCCTGAGTGGGGTATTGTATCGAAGGCTTTTTCAAGGATCCAGGTAGGCTGTGTGGACCACCTTCCCCTCGTCAATGGCATTGGTGACCGTTTCAAAGAAATCAACCAGGTATAAGAGGCAGGAACAGCCCTTAAAGCCAAAATGGGTATGATCCAGTGTCTGTAGGTCCCCAATAACTTTATTTATGAGGTCCATGATGAACCTTTTCATAGCTTTGCAGACCAAACTAGTCAGGCTTATGGGGCGATAGTTTCCAGGATCCGTTGAGGACACAGGGTGGTCCCATTCATGCTGTGTTTTTTGCTTTTGAGAGGGCGGCTCTTGAGCATCTGAGATGTCAGGGGGGCATCACTC
Organism: Protopterus annectens; assembly: GCF_019279795.1. NCBI lineage: Eukaryota > Metazoa > Chordata > Ceratodontiformes > Protopteridae > Protopterus > Protopterus annectens. The sequence goes on along the minus strand of NC_056751.1, from coordinate 308,094,406 downwards.
TGCTCGGATAGATATTTGCCCTTTTGGTGGGGAGGGAGAAGTTTGCGCTGAACCTGTCAACTAGGATGTTGGCAATGTCTGTGGGTTCGGTGTATTTTATGTTTTTTTCGAGTAAGTCTGAGCATATCTGGGGATTCCCACCCAGGTTCCTAACATAACTAAAGAAAGCCTTGTGATTGTCCTTGGTGTCCTGTGCAATTTTTCTCTCAAAGCCTGCCTTGGACGATTTTATGAGTGCCCGTAGTTCTTTGCTAATAGTGATCAGAGATGCCTTCCCTTTTCGGGATTTTGCTCTATCATGTAGTAGCTTCCTCCTTATATTGTATAGTTTGTTTATGGCTGGGCTCCACCAGACAGGATGCCTAAGCTTGTTGGATTGGGTCTTGGTTTTATTTGGTATTGTATGATCCATGCATTCCTGAAGGTGTTCATAGAATGTGCTTATAAAGAATTCTGCGGTCTGGGCCGTATTTCCCACATGCCCGGGGTCTTCGAAGAATTCCACCTCTGTTTTGAGAAGTGTGAAATTTGCTTTAGAGAAGTTTTTCACTGTGGTTTTCTGGGCAGGGGGTAGCTGATCAGTGTTCTCTCCCAGTAAATAAATTTGATAAAGGAATGAATAAACAAATGCTTTTGTTTTGTACCTGTTGGACAGTCATAATGTAGACTTTGCTTTCATGTAATGTTATGGTAGGGAAATTACTTGCTGCATTTCTGTTTGCTGCTAGGAGTGTTTATTAACTCTTGCGCCTGCTTGTAAGGACTGTCTAAGAGATGGTATGATTATAAGAGGCTGTCTGTCTTTATTCCAGGTTGTTGTGCCATTTACACAGTTCACCTACCGTGGTTCCCAACATTATGTTGTAGATGGTTTCTTAAATTGTTTATTTAATTTTTATATTTTCTTGTCAGTCTAAGATACCATCTTTGAATCACCCGGTGGTAAACGGGCCTTGCCCACTGAGCATCATTCCCTATTTTTTAAGCATTGCTGTTTGTATTAACATACATTCATCATGTTGTTCATATTTAACACAACATATTCCACTTAATTTTTTTAAATTGATAGAAATGTGTAAAGGTTATAAAAAAAATATTTGATTTCACTCCCAGGGTTTATTGTAGAGCATCGTTGCTGGGGATATGTAAAATAATATTTAAAAGAAGCAGTTTGGTATGGGCATGAGTAAATAGTACAAGCATGTTTGTAGCGAAGTCGCATGGGTAGTGTTTGCTGTTTGTTACTGAGCAAGATGTCTTCTAAAATACAAATTTGTGTATTGTGTACAGTTTGTCTTGGTAGACATGGTATGATGTCTTTCATAATGTCAAGTGTAATGCCATGCCAGCTCTGTTGGCATAGAGGAATAAAACTTTGACTATAACCCAGGTTATAAGAGTTCAGCCAGCAGCTGAGGTAAATGTAGGGGCTAGGGAGGAGGAGGATGATGAGGCATAACCTATGGTTATTCCTGGTAGAGAATGTGGGTATATGCAGGGCCAGAGTGGTTATAATTCCACATTGAAAACAAGGACCATACATGCAATGACTGATCAGGCAACTGAAGAATGTGCACCCATGTAGTTGGGAGCAAAAGACCCTTGTATCACTGAAAACCCAGTAGGATGCTATCACTCTGGGGAGCAATGTAGAGCTACACCTGGATTATAGATATAGATATATTTTAGGTTTTCTTGGTTAACTTGATTGTTACTGTTATATTTATTTTTTGCTAGATGTTACTAGTTTTAATTCTGTATTTACTGGCTTATGATACATGTTTGCTTGTCTGTGACCTGTATAACCTGTGACTGTAAAGAAACTAATCTGAAGAATTAAATGTATGTTTAGTAGTAGCAAGTCTTCAAGATTTAGGAGGGCTGATGGTATTCAATGCTTTCAAAAGTGACCCAGCTTTGAATGTTCATGTCCTTTGAGGAACCACATATCAATGTTGTAAATGGTAATGATGGGATTGCAGGCTCTAATGAAGTGTGAATGGGTTAGACTTGTATTGTACCGAAACATATTCACACAAAGTTCAGCACTTAGGATTGCTTCTTACCATTTAATGGGATTGTTATTGCAAATCAGTGACCCCCTGATGAGAACTTTGGGTGCCAAGATATTTAGTGATTAATATTTAAATGTCTTCTGGCTTGTTTTCATTTAATTGAATTAGCAGCTCAAATGATCTGTTGAATGTCTTCATTGATTTCAGTGCATTTATTTATCTTATTTAACTTAACGTGGTAATGCATTCATCACAAAGTACTAATTGTATAAAGGTTTACACCTAACCTCTTTTGTCAACAGTACTGTGGTTGGATATTGTGTCCCTTGGCTAGGTGAAGGTAGGCAGTGTCAACCATTTTACCCTTATCCATTGCTTGGTGGCCTTTTGAAAGAAGCCCACCAGCTTGAGTAGGTGACAGCTGCGTTTGAAATCTGTCTCGGTTGTATCCAATGTCTGGAGGTTTCCTATGTCGTTATTGGTCATTTACATGAGTCTTTCCATGGATTTGCATATGACACTAGTGAGATGTATAGGTCCGTGGTTTCCAGTATCTGTAGATGGCCCCACCTTTGTGTAGGTTCATAGGTTCTTACTAGGCTATCTGCCCTAGGGCATTTAAAAGCCTAGCCATAATGTGTTTGGCTTTCGCCACCCATTTTAAATATATTTTGTTATGCCATTTTTCGAGGTTAGTATACTGTGCCTCTGTCTAACAGTGACACAGAAGTGATACCCGGCGTAAACATATGATCTCCCATCCACTCATCAAGATTTATCTTGAAGAGAGTCAATGAGGGACTCTGCCTAACCTGGACTGGGATTTTATTCGAGTGAATGGAGCCTCTGGCTTATGAATCTGTCCCCCCAGCATGTCCTATTTATTTCATTGCTGAGGTTAAGTCTCTCCAGCGCGTAGCACTATGGGATTTGGATTTTCTGAGGTGCACCATGTCCATTACTTCCAGGTTGGGTATGGCTTTATACGTCAGGCACAGATCGCATCTGAACAGGCGGTATGCTACTGAGTAGAGCTGGAGTTTCTTTAACTGGGCAGCATATGGCATCTGTTTGAACCTTAGATCCTCTTGCTGAGGTACTTTAGGGTTCTTTCCATTGGCTGCAGGTGTCTGGTAAGGTACATCCCCAAAAAGGGCATTGTACTCAATTATGGGCCTGATGAGGGATGAGTAAAGAGGCACGACCTCCCCTGATTTAGATGTGAATCCCTTCATTATTAGGTGTGCTATATATAATGTTTTTCTACCCACTTTGGCCACGTGGTTGTCAAATGAGAGATTGCCATCTACTTTTGTACACAGGTCCCTAATTACTACTTCTGTACTTAATGGATTACCACCTATGGGCACTTTGTTTTTGCCAAAGGGAATGACTGTACACTTATGGCATTTAGCTTGAGTCCATGGCTCTGGAACCAGTTGTCTGTTTCTATTAGGTCCTTTTGTAGGATGCTTGTGTAGGCTGGAGAGTCTATTATGGCGCCCAGTTTGCTGTCATCTGCAAAGATGCTCAGCCACAGTCATTCCATGTTGGCCTGTACTTACGAGAAATATATACCAAACAAGAGAGGTCCCAGGACTGAGCCTTGTGGGACACCACTTGTAACTGGTTTGGAGTCTGACATAGCTACAGCAAATCTAACCATGTGGGTTTTGTCCTTGAGCCAGTTTGCAATCCATCTAGTGACATAGGGATTTATATTTAAGTTGGTGAGCTGATCTATTATGCCAGAGTGTGTTCTTGTATCAAAGGTGTTGTCGAGGTCCAGGTAGGCTGTGTGGACCACATTCCCCTCGTCAATGGCCTTGGTGACTGCTTCAAAGAAATAAACCAGGCTTAAGAGGCAGGAACTGCCCTTAAAGCCAAAGTGGGTATGATCCAGTGTCTGTAGGTCCCCAATATCTTTATGAGGTCCATGAGGATCCTTTCCATAGCTGCAGACCAAGCTAGTCAGGCTTATGGGGCGATAGTTTCCAGGATCCATTCAGGCACCATCGTCTTTATGGAGAGGGACCACTGTTGCTGTACACCACTCTTTGGGTACATATCCTGTAGTAAGGCTGAGATTGAACAGTAGTTTTATGTTTGTGTTTAGCTCTTCTAGGAGTTCATGTGGGGCGCAGCCCGGGACACCGTCTGGTCCCATTGATGCTGTGTGTTTTGCTTTGGAGAGGGCGGCTCTTACCTAAGCATCTGAGATATCAGGGGGGCAACTCTGCTGGGATAGATATTTGCCCTTTTGGTGGGGGGGGGGGTAATATGTGCTGAACCAGTCAGCTAGGATGTTGGCAATGTCTGTGGGTTCAGTGTATTTTTTGTCATTTTGGACTACTTCTGAGCTTATCTGGGAATTACCACCCAGCTTCCTGACATACCTAAACAAATCATTGAGATTATCCTTAGTGTCCTGTGCAATTTTTCTCTTGCAGCTGGCCTTAGACAATTTTATGAGTGCCCGTAGCTTTTTTTCTAATACTGATGTGATGCCTTCCCTTCTCATGCCAACCGCTGTTTCTCAATTCTCTTGGGCAGCTATTTGTGTTCACCTGAGTTTCACAGAAGTTGTTTTCACATCTGTTCTAACTGTTACAAGCTTATAAATATGCCTCTTAACTGTATGCATAACTTTATTCTCTTCTGCTGATGTCAATCTCCACTGCAAAATTCATTTTCTTGAAGCTTGTTACATTAACTAAAACATTGGACTACTTATATAAAAAATGTTACATAATTTCAATTTGTGGTAAGGGAAGCTTGAGTCATTTGGTTTACATGTTAAAATTGCTACAGGTCATCCTTGGCTTTTGAAAATGCTGGATGTAACAATGGGTGCCAGCAGAGGTGCAAATGGTCATCTGCAACTAGATGAGGTTCAAAGTGCATTGCTTTCTGGCTTGGTACTGAATTTCATAGAATTTAATAATTTGGCATTTTAAATGTTCATTCGTATGCATTTTAATGTATGTATTTATATGAATGTACAAGGCCTGGCTTAATGGTTTGGGGGTGGGTATGCTGTTTTATGAAACGGTGTTGCTTTCTACAGAATTCTGCTTACTTGTGGAACTCACAGGTCAGACAAGCTGTTAGTGCAGCATATATTTAATTAATTTAATACTGTTTTTTTAAGATTACAACTTTTTGTAGTTGGTGGCAGCAGGATTAGAGATGAGTGTCAGTTTGCTATACGTGACTTAAAAGTATGTTTTACAATTATAGATAATGTCAAGACTCTGCTGGTTCAGCTGTTCATTAGTATGTTTCAAGCCAACTGGGTTTTGAACGATTTACATCTTCTCCTTACTGATTGAGTCTGTTACAGAACTGCATAATGTAATATAATGGATGCCTAATCAACACGTTATGTGCAGCAATTATCACCTGTATCTGAGCATGCATACCTTTGCAGTAATGAATGGAAGGTCATTATCAGATTAGTAATACTTGTAGTTATAACATAGCAGTTGCTCATTATCACTTTTCTGGGAAAAGTAGCAGCTGCTGTCACTGTTTCTCACTTCAGTAGAAGTCGTTATCACTTAGATCAATGCACAAGCCAGGTTGTGTTTTTTTTCTCTGCTTGGAGTCATTGCAAGCCACCCCCCCCCCCCATTCTTCAACTTCCTACCCTCCTCCACTGGCATACATTGTCTATAGTTCCTTTAGAGGGGATTTACATGTGCCCTTTCTGTGCATACATTGTCTGTAGTGCATTTACAGTGTGTTTACATGTGTCCTTTCTGTGCCCCCTTGCCAGTTACCAGCAGAGCCCTTATGCACCAAGGCCAAGAAGGTTCATCTTCAGAGATTTGTGACAATTGCTCTTGTGTTGGTGTGTGCATTGACACATCCTTGCAAAACTGATTATGAGTTTTGGAAAAGGTTGTTAGTGTTTTCACTTTATTTTAACAGCAGAGTCAAGGAAGTAATCCCAAGGGTGTATTTTGTTAGCTATGCACTCATCAAGCTTGCTATTGAAGAGTTAGTGAGGGGCTCAGGCCTATTGTAGTTAGTTTTGTTCCAAAGCATGGGGAGTCTGACAGTAAGCTATCCCTCCAGCAAGCTTGATTTCTTGTTGTGGTGTTGTTTATCGCACTAGAGCACATGGCTAGTAGTGACTCTGACTTGGAATGTGTCCATTTTTGAGTTGGACATAGCCTAGTATAAACCTATGAACCTATAAAGCAATCTGCCCTAAGGCATTTATAAGCCTAGCCCAAAGTTTTGTGGCTTACACCACCCCTTATATCAAAATACTGTGCCCATTAGTTGTGCCTCTGTCCAGCAGTGTGTATCCTAAATCAGGTTCCCCTGCACGCGGGAAGTTGCACGGCAAAAAAGGAGCCCAATAAAAAAAAATAAGCCAGCAACAAGTGAGCCGTGTACCAGTAGTTTATTTAAACTACTAAGACCACATTACATGCAAAACAGACCGGTTTCGGCCAACAGAGATTCTGGCCTTCTTCAGTGTATTCAATCTGGCAGCATATGACAGATTTTGTAGTCCCTTTATCCTTTTGGTGAGGAACTTTTGTGGTCTCCAATTGCTGCAGGTGTCGGGTGAGATGCATCCCGAATGGGGCATTGTACTCTATCATTGGTCTGACAAGTGAAGAGTACAGGGGAACAATGACCTCACTAGATCTGGATGTGAATCCCTTCATGATCAGGTGGGCAATGTAGAAGGTCTTTCTAACCACTTTAGCAACGTGAGTGTCAAAAGAAAGGCCACTGTCAACATTGGTCCCCAGGTTCCTGATGACCTCTTCTGTGCTTAGTGGATTACCACCTATATGGTAGCTTGGGGTTACCTTGTTTTTCACGAAGGGTATGACTATACGTTTTTTGGCGTTTAACTTCAGGCCATGGCTCTGGCACCAGCTATCAGTGTCCATGAGTCCCCTCTGAAGGATATCCATGTCCGAAGCACTTTCCACTATGGCGCCCAGTTTGCAGTCATCTGCAAACTCTGTCAGCCAAAGTCCTCCTATGTTGGCCTCTACTTCTGAGAAGTAGATGCCGAACAATAGGGGGCCAAGGACCGAGCCCTGTGGGACACCACTTGTGACCGGCTTGGAGTCTGACATAGCGCCAGCAACTCTAACCCTGTGGATTCTGTCCTTAACCCAGTTTGCAACCTATCTTGTGACATATGGGTTTACATTTCAGCTGGTAAGTTTTTCTATAATACCCGAGTGGGGTATTGTCAAACTTTAGCAAGGTCAAGGTAGGCTGTATGGACTGCCTTTCCCTCATTAATGGCCTTGGTGACTGTTTCGAAGAAGTCGACTAAGTTCAAAAGGCATGATCTGCCCTTGACAAAGCCAAACTGGGTTGGGTCCAATGTCTGCAAGTCCCCTATATCTTTGTTTATGAGCTCCATTATGATCCTCTCCATAGCTTTGCAGACTACACTTGTTAAGCTTATGGGGCGGTGATTACCAGGGTCCGTAATTACTTCTCTACTTAATGGATTACCACATATGTGGTAATTTGTGTGAACTTTGTTTTTGCCAAAAGGGATGACTATACACTTTTGGCATTCAGCTTGAGGCCATGGCTCTGGCACCAGTTGTCTATTTCTCTGAGGCCCTTTTGCAGGATTCTTGTCGGCTGGAGAGTCTATTATGGCACCCAGTTTGCAGTCATCTGCGAATTTGGTCAGACACAGTCCTTCCGTGTTGGCCTGTACCTCTGAGAAATATATAACGAACAAAAGAGGTCCCAGGACTGAGCCTTGTGGGACTCCACTTGTAAGTGGTTTGGAGTCTGACATGGCAATGCAATTGTAACCATGTGGGTTCTGTCCTTGAGCCAGTTTGCAATCCATCTAGTGACATAGGGCTTTATATTTAAGCTGGTGATCTTATCTATAATGCCCGAGTGTGGTATTGTATCGAAGGCTTTTGTGAGGTCCAGGTATTCTGTGTGGACCACCTTCCCCTCGTCAATGGCCTTGGTGACTTGTTTCAAAGAAATAAACCAGGTTTAAGAGGCAGGATCTGCCCTTAAAGCCGACCTGGGTAGGATCCAGTGTCTGTAGGTCCCCAATATCTTTATTTCTGAGGTCCATGATGATTGTTTCCATAGCTTTGCAGACCAAGCTAGTCAGGCTTATGGGGCAATAGTTTCCATGATCCGTTGAGGCACCACCTTTATAGAGAGGGACCACTGTTGCTGTATGCCACTCTTTGGGCACATATCATGTAGTAAGGCTGAGATTTAACAGTATTATTATATTTGGGTTTAGCTCTTCTTGGAGTTCATGTAGGACGCAGCCCAGGACACCGTCTGGGCCCATTGATGCTGTGTTTTTTGCTTTGGAGAGGGCGGCTCTTACATGAGCATCTGAGATGTCAGGGTGGAAGCACTCTGCTGGGATATATATTCCCCCTTTTGGTGGGGGGGGGGGAGTTTGCGCTGAACCAGTCAGCTAGGATGTTGGCAATGTCTGTGGGTTCAGTGTATTTTTGGTCATTATGGACTAATTCTGAGCATATCCGGGAATTACCACCCGGGTTCCTAACATAACTAAAGAAAGCCTTGTGATCATCCTTAGTGTCCTGTGCAATTTCTCTCTCCACGCAGCCCTTAGACAATTTCATGAGTGCCTGTAGTTTTTTGCTAATGCTGATCAGTGATGCCTTCCCTTTTTGGGATTTTACTCTTATCATTTAGTAGCTTACTCCTTCTATTGTATAGTTTGTTTATGGCAGAGGTCCACCAGACAGGACGTCTGCCTTTGGAGGATTGGGTCTTGGTTTTATTTGGGATCGCATGATCCATGCATTCATGAAGGTGTTCATAGAATGCATTTATGAAGGATTCTGCGGTCTGGGTCTTATTTTCCACAGCTTTGGAGAGGGCGGCTCTTACCTAAGCATCTGAGATGTCAGGGGGGCATCACTCTGCTGGGATAGATATTTGTCCTTTTGGTGGGGAGGGGGGGAGGAGTTTGTGCTGAGCCAGTCTGCTAGGATGTTGGCAATGTCTGTGGGTTCAGTGTATTTTTGGTCACTATGGACTAATTCTGAGCATATCTGGGAAGAACCACCCCGGTTCCTGACATACCTAAACAAATCCTTGTGATTAGCCTTAGTGTCCTGTGCAATTTTTCTCTTTAAGCTGGCCTTAGACAATGTTATGACTGCCCGTAGTTTTTTGCTAATACTGATGTGATGCCTTCCCTTTTTGGGATTTTGCTCCATCATTTAGTAGCTTCCTCCTTCTATTGTATAGTTTGTGGCTAGGGTCCACCAGACAGGACGTCTGCTTTTGGAGGATTGGGTCTTGGTTTTATTTGGGATCGCATGATCCATGCATTCCTGAAGGTGTTCATAGAATGCATTTATAAAGAATTCTGTGTTCTGGCCCGTATTTCCCACATGCCCGGGGTCTTCGAAGAATTCCACCTTGGTTTTCATAAGTGTGAAATTTGCTTTAGAGAAGTTTTTCACTGTGGTTTTATGGGCGTGGGGTGGGGTCTGTATGTGAATATCCACTGAGATTAGTTTGTGGTCTGATCTTACCGATGAGGGATACACTTCTGGTCTGGAGCATAGATTCCCCATGTTGGTCATGATCAGGTCCAGTATGTTTTGCCCTCTTGTGGGAGTGGTAACAAGTTGTTCCATAGCATTTTAGTTTATAAATTCTAGGAACCTTTGGGCTAGGGTGTTGGAGCTAGAGTAATGCTCCCAGTCTGTTTGGGTAGTTGAAGTCGCCCAATATGATGGTGTTTGTAGAGACCTTCATATTTTCCAGTGTTCTCACAAAGGCCCAGTGGGGTTCCTTGATTGGGGAGGGTGGTCTGTAGCAAGCTATAAACTGGAAGGCAGTTTTACCCACTGTTAGTTGCACATGGATAGTCTCTGATGCTTCGTGCTTTGCCACCAACCTAGAGGTGTGGGTATCTTACAAAATCTATACTCCCCCCTCCTTTTGTGGTTATGTGTAAGTTTTGGGGCCGAAAAGCATGGTATGACATATAACCTGGTTGTCCTGGGGTGACAGGTGCAAGCCGTCCCTAGCAAAGCATCGTGGCTCGTCAAGCATATCCTCCCAAGCTGACAGGCATTGGATCCCCTTTGAATGACACCAGTACTTAAGTCAATTGATCATCTTGTCTTCATATTGTGGCATCATTCTTGGTGAGGGTAAGATGCTACTCAAGGTCAGGGTCATACTGGCCTGTGCTACATGCTCGGAGAGGTCATTTGACTCTTCATGTAGTCCAGCGAGGTACATCTCGGGTCATTCACACCACCATGGACAATGACAGAGTCATATTTGTACTTGCCTTGGAGTGACCGGAGTGCTTGTGTTATGTGGTGGATCATAGCACCCGATCGGCTGCTCGCCGTGACCCTCTCCTTGTTCAGCCTGGTGAGCATGACTTCAGTGTGCCTGACACCGGCTTTGTGTGATGTGTTGCACGTGTTTTGTTTTGGGGTAGCGGTGGCTTGGGTTTCTGCATTGGCGGTCTCTGCTGCTTTGGCAGATCTTTATTTACAGCCTGCGAGTATGTCTTTGTGTGATTATTTGTTTGGTTTGCTGTCGTGGTAGGTCTATGAGACTGGAATTGTAGTGAGTGTGGTTTCCTCCTCCTGACTGGTTATGCCAGTACTGAGTTCACAGGGCTCAGCCTCCAGTTTGGCTATATGGTTGCATCTCTCATGTGTTGGAATTTGTTGGGAGCAGGAGAGGGTTGTCTGTGTACATGAGGCAGTTGTAACATTGCCTCAAGATTCCAAGATTCACCAGCTGGACCGGAGAGCAGATTGACAACTGACCTTTGGACATGCTAGAATAATATTGGGAATTCCTTAATTGAAAACAAGGGCCAGTGGGGAGTGGGGAGTGAGGGTGTAGTGCTTTTAATTTTTACTGCTGACATATAATTGCTTTAGTGAGCAAGTGCCAGGTAACTTAAGTGCAATGTGTTACAGGTAACTTAAATGCAAAAATGACACTAACTTTATTTCAAGTGAAACAATTAAATAAGTACAGTAAGCAATGCAGATATCAGTAGTGATCCACAGAAGCGCTTTTTTCCCACCTATAAGGTGGAATTATCGTTCCAGGGAAATAACAAGCATATAAACAAAGCTAGATTCAAGTTACTAGAAAGCAGTAATAAATACAATTCAATACTTTAGAGAATGCCTGGATTAGTGCTCAAGTTACACAAACAAAGCTAGATCCAGCAGGCCAGAATCAAGTCTATGCCACAGTAAACAAGGCGCACCAACTGCAGTAAGAAGCAGTTCAGATATGCATGAAGCCCAAGTGTTTAAACCGAAAGGCTTAAAATGATTTACACCAAGCAGTAATAAATACAATTAAGTACTTTTAAGATGATGCAGAAGTAAAATAAAGTAGGTAGAAACACAAGTACAGTAAAAGCAGATGAATTTTTTTTCTGAACAAGTGCTGAGATCAAAGAAGCAGATTTGATTGCTGTAACTAGAAAACTGGATAGCTATAAGAAAAAAAAAACTAAGCTAGAAGGCTTCCCTCCAGCAGCAAAGAAATTGGTGGCTCAGAAGCCTACAAATAGTCTATACCACCTAACAGGAAAGTCAGGAAACTAGCTTAAAATTTTATTGTTTTCTGTTTCCCAGATGCTCTGACTGTTGCTGTTCACCATTCTTTAGGCATGAAGCATGTTTGAAGACTACAGTTTAAATAGCTATCCAGAGACATGATCATGTTTCATGATATTTAGAAGGCATCCTAGGGCCTATCAGTGCAGTGTGCTTTGCCGTGTAGAAGGCATTTACCACCTTTTCCCTGGTGACAGCAGGGGGATGATATTTAGAAAGGCATCCTAAGGGCCTATTTCGGAT
>NC_056751.1:307940187-308082022 GCF_019279795.1 Protopterus annectens | reverse complement strand
GTGTGACAAAATTATATAATGCAATTACTTAAGCTCTGCTTCAATCAGTTGTGTCTCAATTGTAATTGTCTGACCATGAACTGTGAGTCCCGGTTTGGGAACATTACTAAACCATTGTAGAAAAAACCTTGTCTTGTGTTGGACCATCTGCGTCTCCCTATTTGGGAACATTAATAAAACAGTGTGCTAAATGCATTGTCTTATATTTTCTAATGTTCTATAACTTGTGTAATCCATGTAATGTAATACAACTTAAGTAATCTATGTAATATCTTCTGTTGGAGATTTTCTCCCTGGCACTCTGACAAGAGGACATGAATCCAGTGCGACTATCCCAGTAAACAAGTGTAACAATTAAACGTTTTTGGCCTCATACCATGTTGCCATCCTTTGTCTGGATGCTTGGTAGCGGACATATATCTATGTAGTCAGTTACTGTCAAGTTGATTCAAAACTGGTTATGTATTACGGATGCTGTGTCCCTGCTGTGTGTGTGTCCCTGCGGTGTGTGTGTCCCTGCGGTGTGTGTGTCCCTGCGGTGTGTGTGTCCCTGCTGTGTGTGTGTGTGTGTCCCTGCTGTGTGTGTGTGTGTGTGTGTGTGTGTGTGTGTGTCCCTGCTGTGTGTGTGTGTGTCCCTGCTGTGTGTGTGTGTGTGTGTCCCTGCTGTGTGTGTGTGTGCGTGTCCCTGCTGTGTGTGTGTGTGTCCCTGCCCCTGCTGTGTGTGTGTGTGTGTGTGTGTGTGTCCCTGCTGTGTGTGTGTGCGTGTCCCTGCTGTGTGTGTGTGCGTGTCCCTGCTGTGTGTGTGTGTGTGCGTGCGTGTGTCCCTGCTGTGTGTGTGTGTGTGTCCCTGCTGTGTGTGTCCCTGCTGTGTGTGTGTGTCCCTGCTGTGTGTGTGTCCCTGCTGTGTGTGCCCCTGCGTGTGTGTGTGTGTGTGTGTCCCTGCTGTGTGTGCCCCTGCGTGTGTGTGTCCCTGTGTGTGTGCCCCTGCGTGTGTGTGTGTGTGTCCCTGCGTGTGTGCCCCTGCGTGTGTGTGTGTGTGTGTGTGTGTGTGTGTGTGTCCCTGCTGTGTGTGTGTGTCTGCTTGTTTTGACCATGGCTTAGAGTAGGATTTTCATGTTTGACCTTTCCTTACGCTAGGGTCTTAGCAAGTGTCGGTCACAACTGAAGGACATTAGCTTGGACATCAGTGGAACCATGGGTTGCAGTTAATATGGACAATACGTGCTGAAAGTGCAGACTAGCAGTTAGTATGTCAGTAAGTCCCTATATGCACTACTTGTCCGAGGACTTGTGACTACGTGTATTGGTATAGACCTGGTGGTTGTGTTGTACTGAGGTCATTAGTTGGAGAAACTATGCTAAACTGTTGGTGAGAAGTAATATCACATTAACTGTGGTGGACCATGTGTGTAATATTGTGGTGAGTGGACGTCTGAGGCTGGCTACCGTGAAGTGGTGCAGTGTAGTGGCACTTGTTTGGCAGCTGCAGTTGTAGGGACTGGTCTTTCTGGACAGAAGTGAGATTAACATAATGCATAAATGGCAAGAGGAGGCATGTTTGGGGTAGCATGCATAGCTGCAGGAGTGTTATGAAAGTGGTGAGATGAGTGGATTTGACTGCAGCTGCAAGTAATGTTGTGGTGCGAGTGGACCTCTGTGAGGCTGGCTACCGTGAAGTGGTACAGAGGCTTGTCACAATAGTGCAATATGCAGTATTTGCTCCCATATGCACATTGTAACCAAAAGCCAGCATGTGAATACATCATGTAAGTACTGACTTTTGACTGCTGCTATATAGTTAGGTGTATGCATTAATCTTATCCTGTATGGACAGGTATTGCACAATAACAGGCAAATTGGGATGTCACATGGCACTATGATGTGGATAATGATAGCTCAAGAATGGATGAACATGAGAAATGAATGGTAGCTGCTGTATTTTACAGGGGGTGAAGATATTTGATTGCTGTCCCGAAAATAGTAAGGTAAGAAACTTTAAATCAAACATTTTGATACTGTCTGATATAGGAAATGAACATTGCAATGGAGAAGTCATATCTGCATTATGCAAGATATGCAAGGCAACAGTTAAGGGACTACAGCTGGAAACGTTCATAGTGTGCCCATTCAAACTAACAGGTAAACAAAAGGATAAAATATTAACTGCAACTTGCTAAGAAAGAGCAAACCTACAGGTAAGCCAGTTAAGTGAATGAAACCAAAAAGCCAGAGAATCATGGAAAATAATTACCACCAGAAAAAAATCTTAATTACATCTGATAACAGGTTGTTACATTTCAATATGTTCCTTTGATTCAGTAGTAGTGTAGTAACAGCGATGTTTTGAAACACAGAAATTTGGTATTTTTTAGTTGTACATTCTGCATGGCAATTGATACTTGGTCTATAAACTTGCATACTTCTCTTGTATTTGCATCGGATACCACTAGTGTGCAGTGCGGGTAAAAAAATTAAATTACCCTCGTATCAGAGGTGGCAGTGCAACATATTCATAGTGGCTTAACCTGAGAGTAGCTTTAACCAAGCCCCATGTGAAACCTGATCAAGCACCTAGAATTCAGTGTAGCTTCAACACCGTAAGTCTGAAGATGAATTCACATACATGAACAGGAGTAGATGCATATTCATGTCTAAAGGTATATGGGCAAGGCAGGTTGTCACTACACTGAAAACTGGTATGTAATGGTGGATAATTAAAGCCATAGCACCAATTCAACTGTAGTCTGGCAAATATTTAGTAAGGGATTTAGTCCAAGCACAAATAATTCTACAGTGATTCTTTCCAGTGTCATCCATTATCTGATTCAAGGTAAATTAACCTTGATATCCTTTATTAAAAAAAATTATTTTGTCAGAAGTGACTTCTGGAGACACGAAAAAAGAAGGGGAAAATATAGCAATGTGGTTTGTATGTACAAAGACAAATCCAGGGACACTGCAAAAGTGTTTTTTCGAAGCAACCAGTGCAGTAAAAAAGATGTAGGCAAACACTGAATACCAAACACACTTTGCACATGTAAATCATTTTTAGCAAGGTGGAAGCATGAAGTGATACCTTAGAGACTTAAACTAATAAAGATCTAAAATGGTTTAATATTTTAAGTTTTATTTAGCTCCCTGGTGGAAGATGTTACAGAAGTTGCTATACAAACTGGATGCTAATGCAGTAAAGTAAGGCCATGGCTACAGTGCAGCAATAAAAAATGTCCCCTGTAACAAAAGAAATGCTAGAGCAAAGATTCACTTGCATGAGTCAAGCACCCTGCTGAGATCTGCCAGTCAATGAAATTACAAAGTCAAATTACCCTCAGGACTTTGACAGTCAGGGAAGCTAGGTGTTGCGGGGGAGGGTTGAAGTAAAAGAACTGGAATTCATTCTCTCACAAATTAGTGCCATTTAAACTAAATTAGAAAAAAGGCAGCAGTAAACAGCACTTTCTGTGTGTTCTGTGACATTTGCACTGTTTCAGTTTTAAGTAGTCATTCAACAGCAAGGAATGTTACTTTAACTATTCTATTTTACTAAGAACTTTATATGCATGCAACATCTATGAAATGACAGGAGCTTTAGGCAAATGCAGGCCTGCATGATGTAACATTTCTGAGCAAAACAATGACTTGTGGGATACTGAGTGGCAACCTGATTTATCCAAACCACGTCAATATGCTGTACTCCAGGTGGTCAGAGTCTGTAATTACATATAAAAATATTTAAAATCCTGTAAATAACCCCAGAGTGCTGTTAAAGTGTAGGAAACATCATGCCATGATGTTTTAAATGTGTTTTTTGAGTCTGTGGGTGCGGTACTCCTTTAAATACTTTGATGAAGCACCTTTTGATTTAATTACAGAAGTCTTTTTGGGTAGGAGTCTATCAGCATGGCACATCTTGCCTTGGCAATATTTGCCCACTCTTCTTTGCAAAAGCGCTCCAAATGTGTTAGATTGCAAGGGCAACTCTTGTGCACAGCCCTCTGCAGGTCACACCACAGATTTTCTACTGGATAAAGGTCTGGTCTCTGGCTGGGCCATTCCAAAACTTGTATTTTCTTCTGATGAAGCCATTTTTTTTTGTTGTTGATTTGGATGTATGCTTGGAGTCATTGTTGTGTTGAAAGGTGAAATTCCTCTTCATCTTCTGCTTTCTAGCAGACACCTGAAAGTTTTGGCCAAAAAGTGACTGGTATTTGGAACTGTTCATAATTCCCTCCACCTTGACTAAAGCTCCAGTTCCAGCTGAAGAAAAGCAACCCCAAAGCATGATAGTGCCACCACCATGCTTCACTTTGGGGATGGTGTTCTTTTGGTGATGCGAAGTGTCGTTTTTGCGCCAAACGCACCTTTTAGAATTGTGGCCAAAACGTTCAACCTTGGTCTCATCAGACCATGACACATTTTCCCACATGCTTTTGGGAGACTATGTATTGTTTTGCAAATTTTAGCCAGGCCTGGATGTTTTTCTGTGCAAGAAAAGACTTCCATCTTGCAACCCTAACCCATAGGCCAGACATATGGAGAATACAGAAGATTGTTGTTACTTGTAGTACACAACCAGTACTTGTCAGAAATTCCTGCATCTCCTTCAGTACTGCTGTAGGTCTCTTAGCAGCCTCCCTGACCGCTTTTCGTCTTGTCTTTTCATCAACTTTGAAGGGACGTCTAGTTCTTTGCAACGTCACTGTTGTAACATATTTTCTCCACTTTTTGACGACGGTCTTCACTGTGTTCCATGGTACATCCAATGCTGTGAAAATCTGTTTTGTACCTTTCACCTGACTGTTACATTTCAACAATGAATTCCCTTTGATGCTTTGAAAGCTCTCTGCGAACCATGGCTTTTGCTGTAGCAGGGAACCGAGTAGATGTCAGAAAAATCCTACTAGGGCAACTAAACTTTATCTGGGGTTAATCAGAGTCTCTAATTGATGGCAGGCGTGTACCCAAGAAGACTGAATGTTGTAATTAAAGCAAAAGGTGCTTCAACAAAGTATTAGTTTAAGGGTGTGCACACTTATTTTTTTTTATTTTTTATAATTTTTCCCCCAACAGATTTGTTTTTCAATTGAATTGTACAGGTTAGGTCACATTAAAAGTGAGAAAAGATTTAAAATGATTTACTACGGTCTTTTTTTTTTTTTTATATCACAAAAACCTGAGATTTTAACAGGGGTGTACACGCTTTTTATATCCACTGTACACACGCATCTGATTCAGAATGAAAAAATACCACAATATTTTAGCATATTTAGTTAAAGTGAGTATCTACTGTATTTTGTAACTGTAAATACTGTGCAGCTTTTTCCTCCTCCTATAATGAAGATTCCTATGTTACTACAGCATGCATTTTGCAATGTTCTCTGTCCTTTTATCTGAAATAACTGTGGAGTTTCTCTCCCCATGCCTCTGCTGAAAATGGGATCAACCCCAGACTTCCCTGGTAAACAAAGACAAATAAATAAGTAGCTTGTGGAGAAATCTGATGGACCCCCCCCAATTTCCTGTTCTTTTGAGAAAGTGTCAGAATGAGGGGGAGCTCTCTTTTTCTATTTGAATTAAGAGAAGAAAAGGAATTTGAAACAGTAAATGCAGCAAATTTTCCCTGTTCATAGCGTTGCCACCCCTCCGTTTTTTTTCCGGAGTGCCCGGAAATCAGTAGGGCACTCCGGTTCTTGTAATCGGAGTCCGGAAATAGCGTCAGGCTCGTCAGTGCGTATTAAAAAAAAAAAAACATTCCCGTGACCCGTCTTGGACTCTCGTTGATTGGCTGCTTGCTGCAGACGAGGCTCGTGCAGCAAGCAGCCAATCAACACGTAGAGTTAGTAGTAAAAGCCCTGCAAAGCCGAAAATTTAAGAATATAAGCGGTGCTTCAGCATTACCTTTTACTTTTGTAGTACAAAGGGTGCTGCTTAAGATCTGAAATTCTTGCTTGGAGCCTTGGACATCGTCTTCAGTGGATTGCCTGCCCTGCCTGGAAGCCCTGCCTGCTTGGAAGCCCTGCCTGGAAGCCCTGCCTGCTTGGAAGCCCTGCCTGCTTGGAAGCCCTGCCTGGAAGCCCTGCCTGCTTGGAAGCCCTGCCTGGAAGCCCTGCCTGCTGCCTGGAAGCCCTGCCTGGAAGCCCTGCTGCCTGGAAGCCCTGCCTGCTGCCTGGAAGCCCTGCCTGGAAGCCCTGCCTGGAAGCCCTGCTGCCTGGAAGGATTGCCTTAGCCCTGCTGCTTGCCTTGCTTGCTGGAGGAGAAGTGCTGTGGACTGGGTGGTGGTGTGTTCCCCTGCTTGCTGGCCCTTTAGCTGCCTGTTCTCTTCTGCTGCTGAGAGCTTGTTTTAGTAGCCCTGCTGCTGATTTTTCTGGAGGTAAGTGGATTTTTTTTAATGGATTCTTTGGAATTAAGGTAGATTTTCAAAGATTAGTGTGACAAGGGGAATGAAATATTGCCAGTACAACTACTAGTGAATTTTTTAAATATTAAATTTATATTAATTCACTAGCTGTGCTGGCACTATCTCATTCATTGATGGTGACAAGATGTGTGTAACTATCTAGATGTTCAACATGTGGTGATTAACTAGAACAGTTTCTAATCTGGTTTTGGACTTGGTTGCAGTGAATGTATAATGACTTCATGATTTGTATAAGATGCTTGGACTGTAGATCTGTCTTTCTAGTCTGTCATCACCGTGATGTTTACCTTGACCTGTGTTTCTTCCTAGGGTGTCTTTCTAGGGTGTACAGTCTTCGTAGTATAGTGAGGCTTAAATGTAGCTTTTTTGTCTAGTTTGTCATCACAACTGTTTACCTTTTATCTGTGTTTTCTGGGGTATACCGTCTATACCAAAGCTTAGCTCATTTGATGTTACAGTGAATATATGATTACATGATTTGTATAAGATGCTTGGACTGTAGATCTGTCTTTCTAGTCTGTCATCACCGTGATGTTTACCTTGACCTGTGTTTCTTCCTAGGGTGTCTTTCTAGGGTGTACAGTCCTCGTAGTATAGTGAGGCTTAAATGTAGCTTTTTTGTCTAGTTTGTCATCACAACTGTTTACCTTTTATCTGTGTTTTCTAGGGTATACCGTCTATACCAAAGCTTAGCTCATTTGATGTTACAGTGAATATATGATTACATGATTTGTATAAGATGCTTGGACTGTAGATCTGTCTTTCTAGTCTGTCATCACTGTGATTATGCTGAAGGGTGGAGTAAAGGGGTGTGGCTATTAAAGGAATGGGTGTGGCTTGATTGTGCATGGGGCGGGGCTTGTTTGTCAGGAAATGGCACAGTAGAAAGGTGGCAACCCTACCTGTTCATAGTATTAGAAACATTCACAATTTTGTTGCGCTTTCTTTTCCTGGGAGTGGGAGACTTCCTAGAAAAAAGGCAGACTCATGGCAGGGAGACCATCCAGGGGTTCGGGCATCCTAGCCTTGGCTATGCTGTGGTCCCTCACTTGACTGAGGGGAGTGGTTCTGATGCTTTTGTTACTCAAACTACCGTTTTATAGAGCTCTGCTTGAGACTCTTGCAATTAGGCCATAAGGAATATTCCTTGAAGCTTTGAAAGCAATCTGGTGCTCATAGCCTGGGCAGGACACAACCCAATAGCTTAAGCTACTGCAGCAGTGATCCAGTGTTGAGCATCTAACAGATCTATCACACTCAAGAAGGTATACAGAAAAGTTAAGTTTGCTAAGAAAGGTTTAGTAGGAGTGACTAGATAAAAAGCAGGATTGTAAAACTTTCCAAAATCAGTAAAGAGAACCAACAGAAATGTATTTAATCAAACAGATCAAGGATACACCCAAATAAAAGGGATACTTTACAAAGAAAAATCAGGTGGATTTCATAACGAAAAATCCACAGTTTTATGCTTCACTAAAAATGCTGTCTGGAATAGGAAAGTACAGCTGTCCACAAATATATCTGCTGTAACAGATCAGACATAGAAGTCACTAACTAGAAACTGCAACATTTAGTTTTACCCACCTTATTCATTTATTCTTTCAGAGAAATTATAAAAGAATTGGCTAGCCTTCCTGCAAAGGAGGGACATGAAATATGGGTGTTTTGATGGTTAGAAAAAGGCATAGGATGGCGACAGGCTTCTTACATAAATTTTGTGTTGTTCCACAATTGCTTTGGTTTCTTGACAGCATTTCCCATACAGTATGTAACTGTACTTTTATCAGAACTTAGTGCATGGAATTATACTAAGTGTTCACACATCCTTTTATTCCAAAAAAAAAAAAACACTGTAAATATGCAGTTTAAAAGACAGCTTTAACATCTTTACATCTATTCGACTCCTTTTTCATTCGTGAATGAGTGTAGTATACTTAAAATTATGAAATATGGCAACAAAAATATCTTTAGTAGAACAATTAGTGCACATCTGGAGTTAAGAATGATGAAAACACTATAAAAATGCATCTTATCACTACAAATGTGGCAAAAATATCCCCTACCCACCTCCCACCCCAGGCATGAACCTATCCTACTACAACGGAAACAAAATTTCTACTTTTAAACAAACACATTTTTAATGCATGACATACATTAGAAAACAAAAGTTCTGATCAACTTATCTCTGCAAGAATGTCTACCTTTTATAACTTCCAAGTTGACTTTCACCACAGTTATCATTAAGAATGGAAAACAAAAGAAAAATATTCCAGGGCTGCCTTCCCATTATGTGCCATATCATTATCTCAATCCAGTTCTAAAGCTAGTGAAAAAGTCACGTCAAATATCAGAGAAAATCAGAATAAAGGAAAGGAAGTAAAGAGGGATTTGGAAGTCCCTCTCATGAAGGCCTTGTAAACCTTCAAGGATGCTAAAGTAGAATGTTTGTTTGTCTTTCGGCTTTTCCCGGTAAGGGGTCGCCACAGCGGAACTCCGATCCGCTGATGATTGGCAGTAGATTTTTACGAAACGCCGAGGTGCCAGCTCGACGCCCAACCTTCAACCAAGGCATGCCCATTTACGCATGCATGTCTTTCGAACGCTACCCAACCGCTGGGAGGACATGCAGACTCCATACAGAAGGCACTCCCAAGCACAGCCGAGAATCGAATGGGAGAACCACTTGCTGTGAGGTAACAAAGGATGCTAAAGTAAAATAAAGATAGAAATATCTGTCGGATGCAACTTAAAAGGACAGATTTCCGCACCTTCTCCTACAATTGAAACTCCACACTACCTTTTCCATACTCAACAACCCTTCTGCCTGCCCCGCTCTCGCCCACCAAGTTAATCTCTACTCTCCTCCCCCTGCCTCTCCAGAGTGCTGATCAGCATCTTCTCTCAGTTTATAAAATCAAAAGGAATATTGGCAAGCTACTTTACAAACGCTCTGTCTCACTATACTGGAAAAAACTCCCTCTCCATATTAGATCCAATCTTTCCTTTCCCGGTTTTAAAAAGGAGCTTAAATCCCACCTACTAAACTTGAAATTATGCCATTGCCTTGACCACACGTAGTCTTAGTGTGACGTACTGTATAACCCTGTTGCATCTCCTAACTTTCTTTCTCTGTTAGTAAGTTTCTGCTTAAACTAACCTCCTAAACTCTCAGCTCTACTACTATAGACCCTTCCTTTCTCTCCCCTTCCCATTCTCCACACTATTTACTGGTTTTCCCCACTGACATCCTATCATTGTCTATACATAGTCCTTTTGAAGAAAGACTATCTTTTTGTTTTTACTCTCATATGTAGTAAATTTTAGATCACTGCCATCAGTGCAACCCTTAAATGTTCATATTATTTTTCTGTTTTTCTCTTAATTAATTTTGTATTTGCATTATTTTTAATAGTTTTTATCCTGCAGTTGCTGATCCCTGGGCTTTGTTTTTAGTTCCTGTTACTGATCCATTGCCTTATTAGGAAGGAGGGAAGTTTCTTTGCTTACCAGTGGGAATGGGAAGCACTGACCTTTTGTCGATTTGGTGAAGTTTCAGCCAGAAACTAGTAGTCCATTGGTCGTTTTGGGCCAATTCCTAGCTCCTTCAGCCCCTGCTATAAAACCCTAAACTGTACTGCTGATCTAACCAGCATATCCTATAACTGAAAAGTTCATCTCTACTTGATTCCCAAGTAGACTATTCTCTATCTGTAAAGCCTAGCACTTGCTCCTACAGTACTTGCACCTTGATAAAGCACTCTTATTATAGGTAGTACCCCACCAGCCCAAAACCCACTTCCCCCGGAGTCCTTTGAAAGTTCTTTATCTACTACTTCTAGTATGTCGAGGGATCAGTTGCTAGTGTCCTCTCCAGCTCAACTGGTGAACCTGGGAATATTGAGACAATGTTACAATTGCCTCATGTACACAGACAATCCTCTCCTTCTCCCACAAAACACAAATACATGCGAGAGATGCAACTATACGGCCAAACTGGAGGCTGAGCTCTCTCAACATAGGACTGGCAAGACCAGACAGGAGGAGAAGGCAACCACACACAATACATACCCAGTCACACATGGTACCATCACAACTTCAAATCATACACATACTCACACAAAGACATACTTTCGGAGGCTCTGGTCAAAATTTTACCAAAACAGCAGAGGCCACCAAAGCAGACACCCAAACAACTACCACCTCACGACCCAACACATGCAACACATAGACCACACAGTCAGAGTGTCAAACAGTCACAGCCCTTAAGGCCAAACAGAATGCCAGACACACTTGTCATTGGTCATTCCATAGTCAGACACACTGGCGTCCCGCTCACCAGACTGAGTAAGGAGAAGGTCACAGTAAGCTGCCTGTCGAGGCTAGAATCCGCCACATAACGCAAGCACTCAGGTCTCAACAGCAGGTACAAGTCGACTCAGTCATTGTCACGCTGGTGTCAGCGACCTGAGGCGTACCTCCTTGGACTACATGAAAGGGGCGTCGAGGAGCTCTCTGATTATGTAGCCCAGGCAGGTATGACCCTGACCTTGAGCAGTATCCTACCTTCACCTAGAATGATGCCACAATACAGTGATAAGATGATCAGCTTTAATAATTGGCTTAAATTCTGGTGTCATTCAAAGGGATCAATGTCTGTCTGCCTGGGATGACATGCTGGACAAGCCAGCTGCTTAGCAGGGCGGCTTGCACCTGTCACCCTGGGCTTCGGATATTGGCAAGGCTCTTGCCACCCCATAGTGCCTTTTTAGGCAAGGCTCAAATTCTAAACCTACCACCCTAGAACACCAAAAGGAAAAAACTAAGGGTAATGCTGCTCAATGCCAGAAGTCTCAATCTCAAGATGCACTTTTCGAGGCCCTTCTCAATATGGAGAACATCGATGTCTGTGCTGTGACAGAAACCTGGTTCAAGGCTCCTGAGAGCACCCAGCACTAACAGGTTTCACCTCATATCATCGTTCGGCCCCAAAATCCGGACAACACCAAGAAAGGAGGGTGTCCATATTCATAAAGGACACCCACACCTCAAGGTTGGTGGCAGCGCGATGCATCGGAGACCATCCAGGTGCAATTAACCATAGGCAAGACTGCTCTGCAATTTGTAGCATGTTACAGGCCACCCTCTCAAACTCAGGAACCTCACATGGCCTTCCTGAAAACATTGGAGGGATAAATGTATCTCCAAACACCATCATACTAGGTGACTTCAACTACCCTAATATAGACTGGGAACACTACTCAAGCCCGAACACTCTAACCCAAAGATTCCTGGAGTTCATAAACTCAAATGCCATGGAACAACTAGTCACCATCCCACAAGAGGTGAAAACATACTTGATCTCATCATCACGAACATGGGATCAAAATGTTCAACACCGGAAGTATACCCCTCACTGGTGAGATCAGATCATAAACTAATCTGGCTGGAGGTCCTCATGCCGCCCCCACCTGAAACAAAGACCACAGTGAAAAACTTCTCAAAAGCCGATTTGACACTGCTAAGATTAGTGTGGTCTCCTTTAAGGCCCCTGAGCCAGTGGTAAACATTACTCAAACCGCTGAATCACTTACAAATGCCTTCTACCAGCACCTACAGGACTGCATGGATCAGGCAATCCCAAACAAAACTAAGACTCTCTGTACCAAAGGCAAGCGTCCAGTCTGGTGGACCCCAGCCATAAACAAGCTCTACAACAAAAGGAGGAAGCTACTACAAGATAGAGCAAAATCCTTGAAAGGTAAGACACCTTTGATCATTATAAGTAAAAACTAAGAGCTCTCATAAAATCATCCAAGGCAAATTTTGAGAGAAAAATGCCAAGGACTCTAAAGACAATCATAAGGCCTTCTTTAGCTATGTTAGAAACCTAGGAGGAAACTCCCAGATATGCTCAGAATTAGTTCAAAATGATGTGAAAATTACTGAACCTACACACATTGCTAACATACTGGCTGACAGGTTCAGTGCAAACTTCTCCCCTCCCCAAAGGAGAGATATCTATTCCAGAAGATTGTAGCCCCCAAACATCTCCAAGCCCAGGTGAGAACTGCCCTCACTAAGGCAAAAACACAGCATCCATGGGACGGATGGTGTCCCCGGCTGTGTGCTTCATGAACTCAGCGAGAATTAAACCCACAGTTAGGACAGCTGTTTAATCTTAGCCTCACCTCAGGATCATTGCCAAGGAGTGGCGCCGCGGCGACTGTGGTCCCACTTCATAAGGCGGTGCCTCCACAGACCCTGGAAATTACCGCCCATTAGCTTGACAAGCCTTATCTGCAAAGCCATGGAGAGGATCATAATGGAACTCATAAATAAAGACATAGGGAACTTGCAGACTTTGGATCCAACCCAGTTTGGCTTTGTCAAAGGCAGATCCTGCCTCTTAAACTTGGTTGACTTTTGAGACAGTCACCAAGGCCATTGATGAGGAAAGGCAGTCCATACAGCCTACCTCGACCTGGCAAAGGCCTTGACACAATACCCCACTCAGGTATCATCGAAAAACTCATCAGCTTGAATGTAAACCCATACATCACTAGATGGGTTGCAAACTGGCTAGCGACAGAACCCACAGGGTCAGAGTTGCTGGAGCCATGTCAGACTCAAAGCCTGTCACAAGTGGTGTCCCACAGGGCTCAGTCCTGGGTCCACTCTTGTTGGCATCTACTTTTCTGAAGTACAAGCAAACACAGGAGGGTTATGGCTGACAAAGTTTGCAGATGACTGCAAACTGCGCCATAGTCGAAAACACATCTGACACAGATATCCTCCAGAAGGGCCTCACAGAAGCGGATAACTGGTGCCAGAGCCATGGCCTGAAGTTAAGCGCCAAAAATGCATAGTCATACCCTTGGGAAAAACAAGGTTACCCCTAGCTACCATATAGGTGACAATCCACTGAGCACAGAAAAAGTCATCAGGGATCTGGGGACCCAAGTTGACAGTAGTCTTTCGTTTGACACTCATGTTGCTAAAGTAGTTAGGAAAACCTTCTATATCGCCCACCTGATCATGAAGGGATTCACATCTAGATCAAGGGAGGTCATCGTCCCCCTGTACTCATCACTCATTAGACCTATGATTGAGTACAATGCCCCGTTCGGAATGTATCTGACCAGACACCTGATGCAGCTTGAAAGGCCCCAAAAGTTCCTCACCAAAAGGATAAAGGGTCTCAAAAATATGTCTTATGCTGCCCGACTGAAAGAACTCCAGCTTTATTCAGTCTCATACCGCTTGCTCAGAGGTGACCTGTGCCTGACATATAAGGCCATGTCAAACCCAGATTTGATGAATATGCTTCACCTCAAAAATCTAGATCCCTCAGAACCACAAGGGCGGAGACTTAAACCTTGACACGGTTATAAATAGAGCGTGCTGGAGGGACAGATTCATCACCCAGAGACTCCTATGCTGTGGAACAAAATCCCGGTACATGTGAGGCAGAGCACCTCGCTGGCCTTGTTCAAGAGGAATCTTGACCAATGGATGGGAGATCGCAGATATACCCCAGGGATTACTTCAGTGTCACTGCTTGACAGAGGCACAGAAAAATGATAGGCATAGTTTTTATTCAAACTAAAGGGGTGGCGAAAGCCACATAACTATGGGCTAGGCTTATAAATGCCCTTGGGCAGATAGCCTAGTATGAACCTATGAACCTATGTTTATCTTTGTTTATGTTTGCTGGGGCTCTTTCCCCTTAGGTCTCCACTGAAAATGGGTTGCTTACCATCAATGCAATGCAAATAGCTAATAACCTTTTCTTTTTAAAATTATTTTGTATTGTGATTCAATATTTGTATATGGTCACTTTACCCTTACTTGTGTTTGTTGGGGTTTTTTCCCTCAGGTCACCACTGAAAATGGGTTTGTTTGCAAACTCAGTTGGACTAACCCGGTTAACGACTGTGAAATAAATAAAACAGTCTGGAATCAAAAATTTCTAAGACTGCTCCGGATCCTATGGAGCAGGGTGAGAGAGACTAACCCCCTTCTAAAAGCCCAAAAAGTAATCAGAGCCCACTTCTCACTGCATGGGTTCTAATAGGATGGCCTAGAGAAAGAAGATAGAGAGAACATCCAAAACAAAAAATAATTTAAGTTCACTAACAGAAATTGAAACATCTGCATAAGGTGATGCAAGGCTAGGTGAAACATCAACATCTTTAAAGGTCAAAGTCACAGCAGGATTAAACAAAAAGCAACAGCCTACCCTCAGCCAAAGGGGAGGAATCAAAATGACCCTGGCCTTGTGCAGTCTGGCTTTCATTAATGCTCCTGATCAGAAGAAATGGGAGGAAAAAGCAAAGAATAGGCCACATGGTAACTACTGAACCACAGCAACCTTACTCTGACATCACTGAAGTTCTATCAGGAAACATACAAGACACTTTGTAAAGCTGGACAAAGCAGCCACTTATGGGGCATTAAAAGACTGGCTTAACCAATCTGCTAATAAAATTCTCTCTGGGAATGTGCATTGCTACACTACCCAATGTCACAACCATGTGGCCTCAAGAAAGAGGGACAAACAACTAGGTGCCAGACCACTACTACTATGACACACTAGATGAAAAGGACTCCAAGATATGTCTTGGAAAGCCAGCATGGACAGTAGAAATCTTCTTAAAGGACTCTGATTTTGGGGGGCAAGATTTTTGAAGCACGCAAATTTCATGGACTGTCTATCCATTGCAATACCCCACACTCCAGGGCAGACGCAAGTGATCACAGAGACATGAGAAGTTTTAACTTAAAAATGATACCCTACAGAAAGGCACATAAGGTACAGCCACCAGGCTACATGAAAAAGGCAGGGAAACTCTACGGGATGGAGGACAGAATCAGATTGCTGAGACCATTAGAGTCACCAGCTAATGAAAGACATGCAAGTGAAGCACATTGTGAAGGATCACAAAGACACTTGTCACTGATTAAAGAGCTTGCATTTTGTTGACATCTGGGATGACAAGAGAACAGCCTGGCTTACAGACAGCAACCTATTTGGGGTGACAAGTGCTGAGAAATCCTTGTATCAATGGAAAAATCCAATTACCTTATGAACCTCACTTGAGTGGGGTGGGTCTTGAAAGACTCACTAACTCTGAAATAACCTACGCAGACACTCTTGGACAGAAGACATTTCTATGACAGAAAAACAGCCATCCAGATGGGGGAAAAATCTAGGATCTGTACAGCCTGAGATGAGCTGTTACAAAGGATATACACATTTGATGTGCACCCTGGGAACAGGAATGAATGGTATGAAACATGTAGAGGTGGTGTCCCACCAATTTTTCGACTCACTGGTGATCTTCATGCGGAGGTAAGTATCTTGGAGGCTCAAAACTTCAGTATTCTCTTGACAGACACAGGAAGATGGACAGTTCTGTGACAAAGTGAAAGGAATCTTTAGAGACTAATGGCATTCAGACTACTGATAAACAAAATGTCCCAGAGGTCCTCGTCTCTGGCACTAAAAGCATCTGGAATATCATTCCAGTTTTGTTGGGATTCACAGATGGTTCTTCTGTTTAGCAGTTTGAGCAACTTTTACCTTGCAAATCATGGATGATGGGATGGGACACTGGGTAAGGATGCCAACACAATCTAGGATAGGTGCGAAAAAAGGGACAAAGTATTCCTGGCTAACTCTATTCAAGTCTGAAAAAGGAGGGAACAAGCAGAGAGAGTCAGCTGGTGGTGGCAAAATTATTTACACACACCAAGTCAATGTACATAAGAGTCTAAAACCAAAACAAACTGGAAAAACTCAATTAACTTACCAGTTCACAAAAAGGGCAACTGCAAACTTAAAACTATAGATATACAAGTCTTCCATTAACAACTAGTAAAGCTCACAAGTAACCAACTCAGAAGTTGGTTGCCTCTAAGTTAATTGATTAATCAACTAATTAACCTAGAGCAAAATGTATATATATATATATATATATATATATATATATATATATATATATGTATATATATATATATGTATATATATATATATATATATATATATATATACTCACAATGTGATTACTTTTGTTGTCTGAAGAAGTTTGCAGACAGAGCAAACAAAAAGCGCTTAATCTTATTAAATCTTTTTGGC
The DNA here is from genome assembly GCF_019279795.1 of Protopterus annectens. Lineage (NCBI taxonomy): Eukaryota > Metazoa > Chordata > Ceratodontiformes > Protopteridae > Protopterus > Protopterus annectens. The sequence goes on along the minus strand of NC_056751.1, from coordinate 308,065,466 downwards.
TTTTACTGGTCTGCATTGGTTTTGCTGCTACCCGACTTGTTTACTAGTTTAGTTTTGTGTTTATATTTTTTTTGAGTAAAGCTCACAATGTCAGTTACAAGTACCCAATTAACTTGAAATACAGAAAAAAAATTAAAGATTAGTTGTGTAAGAACTTACCATAACCATAGATGTCCTTCTCTTCCATGTTGCAGTATTGATAACAGTAGGGAGGTTACGGCCTGCAGCACCGGACATCCGGCTAATATACCAAAGTCTTTGGATAAGAGATGCATGTGACGTTGCATGTCAGAGCCATAAACCTACGTCGGCTACATATGTGACGTTTGCACATACCAAACTCCAAAAAAAAAAAAAAAAAAAAGTTGTGCAAGAACTTACAACAACACATGGTGTGGGCCATAAAAGTGACGTCGGCATGCACCAGCCTTGAGAACTGAAGGCTTCAGTCAGAGCCAGTCCCCAACAGGGCAATGTCAAGTCATTGCCATCCAGAGAGGGGAAAAGTACAGTTGTGTACACTTACCATAAATGTAGATGTTTGAGTGTATTCACTGTTGCAGTCATTACATTTGGGTAATCTGCTGGCAGGTTGCCCTCAGTCGGCCTGAAATCCAAAGTCTTGGGTCCTGCGTCGGTTGCTGTCTCCTCTTCCATGACGTCAGGTTGTCAGGGGTATAAAACATGCAACAGACGCCATTTTCTTTAGTTTTTCTTGCCCCCGATGTCAGGTGGCCCCAAAAAGGTAGCAAAAACATATATATAAGCATACATATAAATGCCGTCAGGCGGTTCCTCAGTCGGCCGAATTCCAAAGTCTAGGTCCGGCGTCGGTTGTCATCGCTTCTTCCCTGACGTCAGTGCGACAGGGGTATAAAAGAACCAGCCGACGCCATTTTCTTCAGTCTTTCTTGCCCCAGATGTCAGGTGCCCCCAGAAGGAAGGCAATACATAAAATAATGTAATAATGCAATGCAATATAATCTAAAAAAAAATAGTTGCAAGCAAATACACCATAAAAGAATACCCCTAGAGGGGAAGGTGGGCGGGAAACCTGGACTGCAGCTGTATTAGCACTCGAACATCTACATTTATGGTAGGTATAAAACTGTACTATGTTCATCGTGCATACAGCTGCAGTCATAACAGATGGGTAGAATCCCAAAGCTAAGAAAGGGGTGGTAGGCACTAGGTGGAGCTAGGAGGAGCAAAAATGCCCTGCAATACTGCAGTGGCAAAGCCTGCTCTAGACTTGGAGTATAATGGTAGGTTGTAGTGCTTAGAGAAGGTATGCACAGAACTCCAAGTGGCTGCTTCTAAAATATCCTTGGTAGGAACTCCTCTGAGGAAGGCTGCAGAGGTGGCTGTGGCCCTGGTGGAATGAGTTCTAATGCCTGTAGGTACAGTTTTGCCATGAAAGGAATAGCAAAAGCGTATGCAATGGGCTATCCATTTTGAGATTGTCTGTTTGGATATTGACTTTCCTTGAGCTCCTACATAGGCCACAAAAAGCTGTTCTGATTTTCTGAAAGGCTTTGTTCTGTCCAAATAATAGCATGATTGTCTGTGGATGTCCAAGGAATGCAGTAATCTCTCCCCTTTGTTTTGAGGATTAGGATAAAAGTAGGTAAATGTATGGCCTGATTTAAAGCTACCCTGGATACCACTTTAGGCATAAAGGACGGGTTGAGTGCGTAATGAAACTCTGTCCTGATGGAAGATGATGAAAGGCTGGACAGCCATAAGAGCCTGTAGTTCTGAAACTCTACGAGCTGAAGTGATAGCCAGAAGGAAAGCTGTTTTCCAGGACAAATATTGTAAATCTGATGAGGCAGCTGGTTCAAAAGGGGCAAAGTCAGTTTTTCAGAATGAAATTAAGATCCCAAGCAGGTATTGGTTGTTTTCTTGGAGGTCTTAAATTCTTAGCCCCTCTGAGGAACTGTCTTAATAGAGGGTGAGAGAATAAAGGTGGATCAGTGTTGTATTCTGCAGAGATGGCTGAGGCATGGATTTTGATGGAGGAGAACGAAAGTCCACTGCTTAGCAGTTCGGCCAAATATTGTAGTATTTGAGGTAAATTCAGTTTTCCAGGGCACTGGCCCTTTTTCTCATTCCAAACACAAAAACGTTTCCATTTTGCAGAGTAAGCTTTTCTAGTTGATGGCCTTCTGGCCTCCAAAATGACATCCTGCACCTCCTTGGAGAGCAGGGCCTGCTGTGATGCTAAGGAATCTTCCATGCGGCTAGATTGAGTGTCTTCAGTTGACTGTGAAGAGTTTTGAAGCTGTGCTGAGTCAGAAGAAGAGGCATTAGAGGCAGGGTCCATGGTGGGGAATCGTCAGGCTCCTTAGTAGTGGGTACCAGTGTTGCCTTGGCCAGTCGAGCAATGAGGATCATCTTTGGTCTGTCTGCTCTGGTCTTCAATAGGACTTTGGGCAGCAGAGGAAGAGGTGGGAAGGCGTAAACTGGCATTGATGTCTAACTGAAAGAGGCGTCCACTCTCCAGGCCTTTGGATGGAAGATCCTTGAGCAGAATTTTGTTAATTGATGATTTTGTGGGAGGCAAAGAGATCTATGTCTGGCCTTCCCATTCTTGGATTATTTCTGTAAAAACTTTTGGATGCAACTTCCATTCGTGTGGATCTGTCATATTCCTGCTTAGGTTGTCTGCCAGCGTGTTTTCCTTGCCTGGCAAGTACTGTGCTTGCAGCTCCATTTGTAAGTCCATGGCCATGTTCCAAAGTGACATGGCCAGTCTGCATAGGGGATAAGAATGTGTTCCTCCCGGCTTGTTTATGTACCACATAACTGTGGTGTTGTCTGTTCTTATCAATAGCTGACCTGGTTGTAGAAGGTCCTTGAAGGCTGTAATAGCAATTATCACCGCTAGCATTTCTTTTTGATTCATAGCTCTCAACCTTCCATCTCCAAAATGAGGAACACTAGCCCTCATAATGTGGAACAAATGGGCATGTGGAAAACGCTTTTGCTCTTCAACAAGGAAGAGGCCATAGGATGGTTAAAATATGCTGGTTTTATATATAAGAAGAATCTTCTTTTAATGATGATTAATTTTTTTCTTCTATTTACCAGATTCAAAATTCAAAATTCCTAAACACTGAATGTGTGTGTCTTTCATGGAAACATTGAGGAACTTGAGAAAAAAATTAACTTTTAAACCCCCTAAATGAATCGGGATTCAATGTGTGGTGAATGAGATGTGTTTTGATTGATGTGAAGGTGCTTTTCTTTTGGGTCCATTTGCCTGAATGCCCCAGGCGTAGTCAGGCGTCTGTTGTGATGACTTGATTTGCTTGAGGCTTGCTGAATGGAAGACCTGTGTTTGTTTGGCATGCTTGAGCCCACCACAGACATTCCTTTTACAGACATGGAATTAGTGGTATCATTGTTTCCAAACTGTGGCTGTGTTGAGACCATATGTTTTTTAGGTACCATTGTAGTTTTCTCATATGCAGCTTTGCACATGGGATTAGTAAGATGCAAGATGCCATGAATCCCAGAGCCTGCAGGATTTTCCTTGCAGTCAGCCTGGTGCAATTTGCCAGTGTTCTGAAATACTGAATTAGTTGCCCCTACTTCTCTGGCGTGAGGTAGGCCATCTGGGTGTTTGTGTCCAAATTGGCACCCAGGAAAATTATCTTCCGAGAGGGTATTAGTCTTGATTTCTCTTTGTTGACTGTGTATCCTAGAGAGTTGAATAACATTATTACATAAGCCAGATGTTTCAGAAGAATGTGTTTGCTGTCCGCTTGGATCAGGCAGTCATCCAAATATGGGTATATTTGTATCCCTTGAAGTCTGCAGTAGGCAATTACTGATGCCAGGCATTTCGTGAATACTCTGGGCGCAGTAGATAAACCAAAGGGCAATTCAGAGAATTGATAATGTATTGAACCTGCAAGAAATCTGAGGTATCTTCTGCAATTTTCTCTGATTGGGACATGCAGGTATGCCTCCTTGAGGTCCAATGTTACCAGCCAAGACTCCTTGCCCAGCATGGGAAGAAGTTGCTGTAGAGTGAGCATCTTGAATTTTAGTGCAGTAGGAATGTGTTTAGGATGGAAAGATCCAAAATAGGTCTCCAATCTTTGCCCTTCCTTGGCACCAGAAATAGCCTGGAATAAAAACCTTGACCTTTTTCGTGTGTAGGTACCTCTTGAATAGCTTTCATGTTTATAAGGTCTGAAATTTGCTTTTGTGCCTCTGCCCTTTGATTGTGTGGCAGGTTTGGCATGCCTTTCATTTTTGGAAGGGTATGAAAATGGAATTTGTAGCCTCTGTTTATAATGTTCAGGATCCATTTGTCCTTTGTGACAATATGCCAATTTTTTGAGAATAGTGCCAGCTTTCCTCCTAAGGGTGCTGCCATTTGAGCCCTGGTTGGCATGCAAAGGGGAAAGTCATTGGTTTTGCTTTCTGAAAGATTGCGAGTTGTCCTCACCACTTCTTTGTGCAGGAGTTTGCCATTGTCTGCCTCTGTACGAGCCTTGTGTTTGTCCTCTGCCCCTCGGGCGCCTGTATCTGCCTCTTTGGGGTCTGTCTGTGGCAGGAAAGGACAAGTTTTCGGAAGGCCAATTTCTACTAAAACGTGGGGGTTGAACCTGCATAAATTCTTTTACAGTTTGCATTGATTTAGCCTTTTCCTCCATTTTCCGTAATACTTCCTCAGCATTTGCCCCAAATAGTACATCCTTTTGAAGAGGGGCGTCTAGTAATTTAGCTTTGACATGATCAGGCAAGGCTTGTTCCTTGAGCCAAGCATGCCTACGTATGACTGAGCCTGTAACAGTAGCTTCTACATGAGGCTTCTAGAGCATCAAAACCACATTGTAAGGTATGTTTACCCACTTGTTCTGCATTATGCATCAAATCCTGCAACTCCTTCATGTCTGGCTGTTCAGGTTGTGACATTTTACTTTTCAATTGAGATAACAGAAAAGTACAGTTTTGTACCTACCATAAATGTAGATGTTCGAAGATCCACATTGCTGCAGTCCTTACACTTGGGTAGTCCGCTGTCCTCGGTCGGCCCGAATATCAAAGTATAAGGCTGACGTCGGTCAGGGCGCATTTGACTGACATCAGGACGTCAGGGTACAAATGCGCATGACCGACGTCATATCCTCAGTCTTTTCTTGCCCCAGATGTCAGAAGACCCTAAAAATAAAGGTCAAAACCAAAAGACAGCAAACAACCAACCAACCACCCTTGCACTAACTATACTACAATATATACAATATACAAAAAATGTACAACCCAACCCATACAACCACCTCTAACTACAGAGGGGAAGGAGGGAGGGTAAATTGGACTGCAGCAATGTGGATCTTCGAAGATCTACATTTATGGTAGGTACAAAACTGTACTATGTTCTTCATCTCACATTGCTGCAGTCCTTACACTTGGGTAGAATCCCAAAGCAGAGGTAAGGGAGGATGGCTAACTACAAGGAAGCAGGAGCTGCCAAAATGCCCTGCAAAACAGCAGTGGCAAAACCAGCCCTGGACTTAGAGTAAAGTGGCAGGTGATAATGCCTAGAGAAAGTATGCACAGAACTCCAAGTGGCTGCCTCCAAAATATCCTTGGTTGCCACTCCCCTCAAAAAAGCTGTTGAAGTGGCAGTAGCCCTAGTGGAATGAGGCTTAATCCCAGCTGGAATCTCCTTGCCATGATGGGAATAACAGAAAGCAATGCAAAACCCAATCCACTTAGAAATAGTTTGTTTTGATACAGGCTTGCCCTGAGAACTCAAAGCAAAAGAAACAAACAACTGCTGAGACTGCCTGAACCCTTTAGTTCTGTCCAAATAATAGCAACTGCCTGTGGACATCTAAAGTGTGCAAAATCTTTTCCCCTTTATTTTGGGGATTTGCATAAAAAGTAGGCAAATGAATAGTTTGGTTTAAAGCCACACTAGAAACCACCTTAGGCATAAAGGAAGGATTAGTACGTAATGATACCCTATCCTTATGGAAAATCAAGAAAGGCTAAAGCGCGATAAGGGCCTGTAATTCAGAAACCCTTCTTGCAGACGTAATGGCCAACAAAAAAGCAGTCTTCCATGATAAATATTTCAACTCAGCAGTAGCTGCAGGCTCAAAAGGTTGTAGAGTGAGTTTCTCCAACACAAAATTGAGATCCCAAGCAGGAGTAGGAGCTCTTCGTGGGGTCTTATATTCTTTGCCCCTCTAAGAAATTGCTTGAACAAAGGATGAGAAAACAATGGTGGGTTGCAATCATAGTGAGCTGAAATTGCTGCAGCATGAACTTTAATAGAAGAAAGACAAACCTTTGTCTAGTAACTCAGTAAGATATTGAAGAGCCACACACAAATTAGGCTCAGAAACATCAAAATCTTTTGCTGCACTCCAAAACAAAAATCTCTTCCATTTGTCTGCGTACACTTTCCTTGTACTAGGCCTCCTAGCTTCCAAAATAACATTCAAAACTTGCTGAGGAAGTGGAGGCCCACTATGGTTCAAAACAGAATATGCCAGGCTGTTAGGTGCAGAGAGTGAAGCTTGACATTTAGTAAATGGCTGTCCTCCTGCGACAACAGGTGTGGAATCTAAGGCAAAGGCCATGGAGGCTTCCGTACCAGACTTCTCAGTAATGGGTACCAGTGTTGTCGAGGCCAATCCGGAGCTATTAAAATCATCCTTGGCTTGTCCTGTCTGACCTTTAGAAGTACCTTTGGGAGGAGAGGCAGAGGTGGAAAGGCATACACATGAAGATTGCTCCAATTGAAAGAAAGAGCATCCACTCTCCAAGCTGTGGGATGAAACCTTTTTGTGCAAAACTTTGGCAGCTGATGGTTTAGTGGAGAAGCGAACAGATCTATGTCTGGAGTTCCCCATGACACTGTCAATTTCTGAAATACATGAGGATCCAATTTCCACTCGTGGGGATCCATAATTAGTCTGCTCAACACATCTGCTAAGGAGTTCTGTGCTCCTGGCAGAAACCTTGCCTGAAGATTGAGCTGTAAACTGAGAGCAGTCTCCCACAAAATCCTTGCTTGCCTGCATAGAGGATAAGAATGCGTTCCCCCTTGCTTGTTGATGTACCACATGACAGTTGTGTTGTCTGTTAGAATCAACACCTGCCCTGGAAGAAGTAATTCCTTGAAAGCAATTAATGCAAACTGGACTGCTAACATCTCCTTCATGTTGATATGTAGATGTTGTAGTCTGACAGGCCACTTGTTTTGTATCCACTTTCCATTTAGATGAGCTCCCCAAGCTTTGTCTGAGGCATCTGTCGTTAAAATCTGACTCGCCTCTGGCGGGTCACAGAGAGTCCCTTGTTTAGGTGACATTCCTGAGCCCACCACAAAAATTCCTTTTGAATGCAAGGTATTATTTGAATGACAGTGTCCAGATCCTGGCAGTGCTGTGTCCATACATTTTTGAGATACCATTGTAGCTTCCTCATATGCAGTTTGGCATTGGGAAGCACCAGAATACAAGATGCCATGAACCCTAAGGCTTGAAGGACTGTCCTTGCAGTCAGCCCGGACTGATGAGATAATTGATGGAAGTAAAGGGATAGACTCTTTTGTTTGTCCGGGGTTAAAAAGGCCATCTGGGATGCTGTATTCAGTCTCACACCCAGAAAGCACATGTCTTGAGAGGGTACTAGACTGGACTTTATTTCGTTCACAGAATACCCTAGGCATCTTAGCACTGCTATCACATATTCCAAATGATGAAGAAGCTCTTCTCTTCCTTGAGCCAGAATTAGGCAGTCGTCCAAATAAGGATAGATCTGTATCCTTTTAGTCTGAAGAAAGCTATCACTGGAGCCACAACTATCGTGAACACTCTGGGCAGTAGATAAGCCAAAGGGCAATGCAGAGAACTGATAGTGAGAAGTCCCAGCTCGAAAACGCAGATACTTTCTGCAACTTAGTCTGATAGGAACATGAAGGTAAGCCACCTTGAGATCCAAAGTTACCATCCAATGATCTTTGCCCAGCAGAGGTAAAAGCTGCTGCAACGTCAACATTTTGAACTTGGGAATGTCCAGATAAGTGTTGAGGAGAGATAAATCCAAAATTGGTCTCCACGTGTTCCCCTTCTTTGGTACTAGGAACAGGCAAGAATAAAATCCTAGGCCCACTTCTGGCAGAGGGACCGGCTGTATGGCACCTAGTCGAGCAACAGAGAAACCTGTTTGTAAGCCTCTATTCTTTGTTGAGGAGGAACGTCTGGCATGCCTTTGAAAGGAGGCAAGGTATGGAAATAAAACCTGTAGCCGTGGTGTATGATATCCAATACCCATCTGTCCTGGGTAATTAAACTCCAATTTTCTTTGAAAAGTGCCAACCTTCCTCCCAAAGGTGCTGCCAGACGAGCAGGCTCTGGCAGCTGAAAAGGTAGGTCATTGGGTCTGCTTACGAAAGGACTGACCCCTGCCCTCACCCAAAGCCTGTGCAGGAGAACTCCCTGTCCTAGGCCTGAAAGAGCCCTGGGCTCTGCCCTTACCACGTCTAGATCTACCCCTAGATTGTGAATCATAAGAAGGATACGTCCACCCTTTAGCAGGCCAATTTCTACTAAACTTTGGAGGCTGGACCTGCAAAAAATCTTTAACAGTCTGCATAGACTTAGCCTTGTCCTCCATTTTCTTTAAAACTGTCTCAACAGGAGGACCAAACAACACGTCAGATTGTAAAGGAGCATCTAAAATCCTTGTTTTAACATGTTCAGACAAATTCTGATCCCTCAGCCAGGCGTGCCTGCGAAGAACTGACCCAGTGGCAGCCACCCTAGACGAGGCCTGTACAGCATCAAAACCACATTGCAAAGAATGCTTACCCACCTGTTCAGAAACATGCACTAAATCTTGCAACTCCTTACAATCAATACCTACTGCCAGAGCATCAACCTTAGACTTCAATTGTGAAAGGAGATAATTTTGGTATTTCAACATGTGAAACTGGCAATTCAGAGCCCTCATAGCAAGAGTGGAAGAAGTATAGACTTTCTTTCCCCATCTATCCAAGGCCCTAGCCTCCTTGTCTGTAGGAACCGGATTCTTAACACCTTTAGGCCCCTGGCTAACAGTTTCTGGGTCTGCCCTAGAACTCTTAAAAAGATACTTATGAGCTTCAGGCACCCTGTAATACCTATCCGGCTTAACAGGAGCAGGAGGCAAAGAATCAGGATTAAGAGAAGCTTCTGTAAAAACATCTTCCACTACATCCAAAACAGGAGGTATAGCCAAAGGCCTATGCTGGGGTAAAAACAGAAATTCCCTAAGCCTTTTCCTGGAATCAGAGAAGTCCTGACCTTCCCACTTAAAATGCTCCCTCATGGAATGAAGAGTGTCTGAAAAAGAAAAATCCTCAGGAGGAGTAGCAGAAGGAGTAGAATCATCCACATCAGAATCAGAATAAGGAGAGTACTCCTGCAAGTCTTCAGCCGAAGACTCTGATACATCTGAAGCCTGCTCAAAACCCCCCAGCTCAGACTCCACCCTAGGCCTCTTATCAGGAGGGGGCATAGAACCCTTAATCAAAGTAATCAAATCTTCTGCCATTTTAAGCATATGCTTCTTGGGCACAGTACCTGAAGAGCTAGGGGTAACACCAACTGAAGCTAAACCTGGCCTGCCCCTGGGGGAAGCCTTTGAAACAGAAGGAGAGGGCCTAGCCACCTTAGGAAGGGAGGGGAGTATAGTAACATGAGAAACCCCCTCAGCCTGACTAGCCTCCTGAGAGGCCACATCTTGTAATAATAAGGTCTCACCCTGGGAACACAAAGAAACCTCCGGTGGAGCCACCGGCTCCACTGACACCTCTAAAGAACCGGCGTCTGGTACAGACGGTTCTTCTATCCTAGGCTTAACTGCCTTGTCCTTGCGCTTCTTCGAAGAAGCGTCGGAGCATCCGACGGCATTTTATAGTTGCACCGCTTCCCAAAGACCAACCTTGCACAATCCAACCTTCTCTTTATAGTGCGTTTATTAAATCTAGCACAAGAGCGACAACCAACAACGTCGTGCTCAGGCCCTAAGCAAGGAATACACAAAGTATGATAATCTCTATGCGGTATCTGTTTCCCACAAGAAATGCAATTATTAACTTTTTCTGACATCCGGTAAATGACTGAGGCAAGAAAAAACTAAAATATTCCCCAACGGGGTACTTAGCCAACTTTGAACTCGGTCTGAAACTTCTAAATCGAAAAATCTCAGAACGCCAACCGGCACTTGCAATACTGCTTCTGCATAGGACCATGCGGCAAAAAAGACTGAGGATATGACGTCGGTCATGCGCATTTGTACCCTGACGTCCTGATGTCAGTCAAATGCGCCCTGACCGACGTCAGCCTTATACTTTGATATTCGGGCCGACCGAGGACAGCGGACTACCCAAGTGTAAGGACTGCAGCAATGTGAGATGAAGAACATCTGTTGGTATTTTAGCATATGAAACTGACAGTTTAAGGCCCTCATGGATAGGGTAGCTGAGGTATATACCCTTTTTTCCCCCACCTTTCTAAGGATCTGGAATCTCTCTCGGAAGGCAATGGGTTTTTGGCAATGGAGGCCTTAACTCCCTTGGGCCCCTGTGAGATGGTTTCTAGGTCAGCAGCATGGCTTTTGTATAGAAATTGGTGAGAGTCAGGAACCCTGTAGTACCTGTCAGGCTTAACTGGAGCTGGAGGGAGAGAGTCCGGGTTAAGGCAGGCCTCCGAGTAAACATCATCTAGGATGTTCAAGACAGGAGGTATAGCCAGATGCCTGTGCTGGGGTAACAAAAGAAATTCCCTGAGCCTTTTCTTGGAATCTGAATAATCCTGGCCTTCCCAGTGGAAGTGTTCCCTTAAGGTATGCAGAGTTTCACCAAATGAGTAATCCTCAGGGGGGGATACAGAAGGAATAGATTCCTCTGCATCAGAGTCTTCAAAAGGAGAGTAACACTGTTCCTGACAATCAGAGTGCTCTGAAATAATGGAGCCCTGATCAGAGGAGGGGGAATCTTCCTCCACTCTGGGTCTTTTGTCCGGAGGTGGCTGAGAACCTCTGATTAGAGTAATTAAATCCTCAGCCATTTTAAGCATCTGTTTCTTAGGCATGGGGCCTGGAGATGGGCCCTGCATAGCTGGTCTCTTAGGGTGCATGGCAGCTTTAGACTTGGTGAAAGCCTTGATGGAGAAAGAAGAGGAAGGTCTGAAGACACCTTGAGTGGAGGTGGACCTGTCCACATTCTGTGTTTCAATGCCAAGTATGGCTTCGGTATCTGGAGTCAGGGTGTGGGCCGAGGAGCCTGCGACCTCGGGAACAGGAGACACCACCGAAGATGTGTCGTCGGTAATCAGGGGCTGCGTAGGCGCCTCGCTGAGAACCGGACCACGTGTAGTCTGCTTTGGCGTGGTGTCGGTAGAGGCCGCGGACCTCGAGTGTTGGTCCTTGTCTTTGCATTTTTTAGACAAAACCGGAGTCTGAGTATCCGACGACATAGTATAGTTAAATGCTTTCCCAAAATAATGCTGGGCGAACTCCGCCCGACACTTAATAGTGCATTTGTTGAATGTAGCACAAAAGCGACAGACCGAGACGTCGTGGTCTGGGCCTAAACAAGGTATACAGAGGGAATGGAAATCCTTATGCGGCATTTGCTTCCCACAAGAAATACAATTATTAACTTTGTCTGACATCGGTCTGAGGCAAGAAAAAGTTTCCCCAAACTTAGCTTTTAAGAAGACTTCGGTTCCAAATTTTTTGTAATCTCTGGAGCTGGCCGACCGGCACTTGCGAACTGCTTCTGCTTCGGGCACCGTGCAGCAAAAAAGACTGAAGAAAATGGTGTCGGCTGGTTCTTTTATACCTCTGTCGCACTGATGTCAGGGAAGAAGCGACGACAACAGACGCCGGACCTAGACTTTGGAATTCGGCCGACCGAGGACCCGCCTGACGGCAGGAGAACCCATCTGTTATGACTGCAGCTGTATGCACGATGAACATCTCTTCCATTTCTCAGCATAAGATTTTCTAGTACTAGGCCTTCTGGCTTCCAAAATGACATCCATCACAGCTTTACTGACAGGTGTTGTTTGTACAACTACATGATCAGCCATGCTGCCAGGTTCAGAGACTGTAGTTGATTGTGCAGGATCTGATGGTTTTGCTGGGACAGTAGTTGTGGTCTTTGAAGCAAGGCCCAAGCTGGGTATTGAGACAAGTTTCTTAGGACTGGGTACCAGTATTGGTGGGGCCAGTCCGGGGCAATTAGCATCATGTTTGGTTTCTCTTGTCTGACTTTTAGGAGGACCTTGAGGAGAAGAGGCAGAAGAGCAAAGGCGTAAACTGATAGGTTTTTCCAACTGAAGAATATGGCGCCTACTTTCCATGCTTGTCTGTGATAAGTCCTTGTGCAGAAACTTTTCAAATGATAATTTTGAGGAGAGGCAAATAGATCTATGTCTGGGCTCCCCCATTTCTTTGTTATGCTGAAGACTTGTGGATTTAGTTTCCATTCGTGAGGGTCCATAAGGTTTCTGCTTAAATCGTCTGCCAGAGTGTTTTGTTTTCCTGGCAGGAATTGAGCTTGAAGATGTATTTGGTAGGTCAAAGCTGTGTTCCACAGTGCCATGGCTAATCTGCAGAGGGGGTATGAGTGTGTGCCCCCTTGCTTGTTTATATACCACATGACTGTGGTGTTGTCCGTCTATCAGTAATTGTCTTGGATGATGTAAGTCCTTGAAGGCTGTTAGGGAATTTTGAACAGCTAGCATTCTCTTTCTGGTAGATATGCAGATGCATTTGTTTTGGTGACCATATGCCCTGAATGCATCTTCCTGCCATGTGGGCCCCCCCAGGCATAATCTGATGCGTCTGTTATGGTTTGGCTGGCAGAGAGCGAATGGTCGTCCCATGTTTTGGTGACATGCCTTTGCCCACCACAGAAACTCCTGTTGCAGGCAGGGAATGAGAGGAATCATGGTTTCCAGACTGAGAATGTTGACTCCATGAACATTTTAGGTACCATTGAAGTTTCCTCATATGCAGTCTTGCATATGTAATCAGTAGTATGCAGGATGCCATGAAGCCCAGAGCCTGCAGAATTTGTCTTGCAGAAGACTGGGATTTTGTTGCCATCAGTCTGAAGTAAGTAGTCAGTTGCCTTTGCTTGTCTGGCGTGAGGTAAGCCATCTGGGCAGTTGTATTCAAGCTTGCACCCAGGAATGTTATCTTTTGAGAGGGTACCAGTTGTGATTTCTTTTCATTTATTGTGTACCCTAGGCATGTTAGAAGCCTTTTCACAAATGCCAGGTGTCGAAGAGGAGTGTCCTTGTTCTCTGCTTGAATGAGACAGTCGTCCAGGTAAGGATACATTTGTATACTTCTTTGTCGGCAAAATGCAATTACTGGTGCCAGGCACTTTGTAAAGACCCTGGGCGCAGTAGATAAGCCAAAGGGCAGTGCAGAGAATTGGTAATGCATTAAGCCAGCCTTGAATCTGAGGTATCTTCTGCAGGATTGTCTTATTGGGACATGCAGGTATGCCTCTTTTAGGTCTAAAGTCACCAGCCAAGCATTCTTGCCCAGCATGGGCAGAAGCTGCTGCAAAGTTAGCATTTTGAATTTTGGAATGTCCAGGTATGTGTTCAAAATCGATAAATCCAGTATTGGCCGCCAGGCCTTGTCCTTTCTGGGTACCAAGAACAGTCGAGTAAAAACCTTGTCCTTTTCCCTGTTCTGGTACTGGCTGAATGGCCCCCATATCCATGAGGGATGTAACCTGTTTCTGTGCCTCTGCCCACTGATTTTTTTGGCAAATATGGCCAACCACTGGCCGAGTGTGGAAATAGAATCTGTATCCCTGTGATACGATGTTTAGTACCCACTTGTCCTGGGTTAACTGCCAATTTTGAGCAAAAAGTGCTAATTTTCCCCCTATGGGTGCCGCCAAAAGATAAGTGCTTGGTGTATGCAGAGGGAAGTCATTGGGATTGCTTTCTGCGGGTTTGTGCTTTATCTCCTCCAAATTTGGAAGTGGAAGCGCCCCATTGCTTTGACCTGTATGAATTTTGCGCCTGGTATCTGGAACCCTTAGGGCGTCTGGATTTCCCCTTTGAGATCTGTCTGACACAGGAAAGGACCAATTTTTGGTGGGCCAGTGTCTACTGAATCTTGGTGGCTGCACTTGTAAGAAGTCTGACAGTTTGCATAGACTTAGCTTTGTCTTCCATTTTCTTTAAAACCTCTTCTGTCTTAATACCAAACAGAGTATCATGCTGTAAAGGTGCATCTAGAAATTTAGCTTTAACATGATCAGGTAAATTTTGTTCCTTTAACCAGGCATGTCTTCTAATTACATATCCAGTAACTGCGGCCCTGCAGGAGGCCTCTAAGGAATCAAAACCTATTGCAAAGTATGCTTTCCAACTTGTTCAGCTGCATGCAATAATTCCTGCAATTCTTTATTTTCTGCACATTCTGAAATCAACATAATTTTCTGTTTCAGCAATCCCATAACATGTTGTTGGTACTTCAGCATATGAAATTGATAGTTTAAAGCCCCGATTGCCAAGGTTGCAGATGTATAAACCTTTTTCCCCATCTGTCCCGTGCCCTTGAATCTCTGTCAGAGGGGGTAGAACTTTTTGCTGTTGAGGCCTTAACACCCTTTGGACCCTGTGAAATAGTTTCGGGATCAGCAGCAGGGTTTCTAAATAAAAATTTATGCGAGTCAGGAACCCAGTAATATCTGTCAGGCTTACTGGGAGCTGCAGGTAAGGAGTCAGGGGACAAGCTTGACTCCGAAGACACATCATCCACAATGTCTAAAACAGGGGGAATGGCTAAAGGCCTGTGCTGAGGAGAAGGACATCCCTGAGCCTCTTTTTTGATTCTGAGAAGTCTTGACTCTCCCAGTGAAAATGCTCCCTCAAAGTATGCAAGGTTTCTCCAAATCAGAAATCCTCAGGAGAAGATGCAGATGGAATATACTCCTCAGCATCAGAATCCTCATAGGGAGGTATAGATAATTTCTGATCAGAAGAAATAGAAACCTGATCTGAAGATTCATAATCAGCGTCTTGCCCAGGCCTCTTATCAGGAGGGGAATGGGTACCCCTGATCAAGGTAATAAGGTCTTCAGCCATTTTGATCATCTGTTTTTTAGGCATAGAGGCCTGTGCACGTGGCTCATGTGTCGGTTTTTTAGTTTTAGAAGTTGCTTTCGTCTTTGGTTTTGCAGCTGTCGTCGGTTTGATATAGAAATGTTGAGGTCTGAATACACCCTCAGAAGCCGGTGCCTGCTCAGCTTCTCCAGACCCATCCGAGGAAGATACATCCGTCGGTCCAATACCTTGAGTATCTTGTGGCATGCCAGACTCCACATGGGTGCTGGTAGAGGCCTGCGATTCGAAGGTAGCGGGTATCAGGGGCTGCGAAAGCGCCTCACTGAGTACCGGCAAACCGGCAAATGGCTTGGGAGAAGCTTCGTCTGTTTTGGATCTCGACTGCCTGTCTCTGTCCTTTTCTTTGCGTTTTTTATGTACTCCGGTAGTCGGATTGCTATCAGACGACATTTCTAGGTAGTTAAATCGGTTTCCAAAATACTTTGATGCAAAAATATACATACGCTTAATAGTGCGTTGGTTAAATCTAGCACAAAACCGACAGCCAGGCACATTGTGATCAGGGCCTAGGCAGGGAATACAGTATAAATGGAAATCCTTATGAGGTATTTGCTTCCCACAAGTAATACAATTATTAACTTTTTCTGACATTGGTAAAAAGCAAGAAAAAAGTTTCCCCAATGGGGTACTTGGCTTTAGTGAAGACTTCGGTTCTGAAACAAACTCGAATATTTCAGTAGTCGGCCGACCGGCACTTGCGAAATGCTTCTGCTTCGGGCACCGCTCGGCAAGAAAGACAAAAGAAAATGGCGTCGGCTGCATGTTTTATACCCCTGACGACCTGATGTCATGGAAGAGGAAACAGCAACAGACGCAGGACCCAAGACTTTGGAATTCAGGCAGACTGAGGGCAACCTGCCAGCAGATTACCCAAATGTAATGACTGCAACAGTGAAACATGAAGAACATCACAGCTAATGAGTGGAAGGAGGGAGGGTAGGAATACTGCAACATGGAAGAGAAGGACATCTATGGTTATGGTAAGTTCTTACACAACTTTTCTACGTCCTTCTATGGTGCAGTGTTCTGCATATGGATGAGTGCCAAAGCTCACTGAGAAAGGGTGGTTGGTATGGAAGCAGATACCAGGAATACATGCAGAATAGCCCTAGTGAACCCTGCCCCGGAACTACAGATGGTCTAGTTTGTAGTGTTTGATGACGGTATGTACTGAAGACAAAGTGGCAGCCTCCCGGATAGAGGAGGTGCCCAGGCCCTTGAAGAAAGCCCCCAGGGATGCCATGGCTCTAGTGGAGTGGAATTTTACTGTACCCTGAAGCGACTTACCATGGTGCTGGTAACAGAAGGTAATGGACTTGGAAATCCAAGTGGAAATAGTTTGTTTGGACACAGCATTCTCTAGTGCTCTAGGGTGGAAAGATGTGAAAAATTGGTTCATCTTTCTGATAGACTTGGTGTTGTGGAGATAGAATCTAATTTGTCTGTGAACATCCAGGGAATGAAGTACTTCACTTCTTCCTTGTGGATTTGGGGGAAAAAAAAAATGGGCAAGTGGATAGCCTGATTGAGGGACAGGTCACGGACTACCTTGGGCATGAAAGATGGGTTTGTCCTGTGGGTAACCCTGGCTCTATGAAAGACAAGTAAAGGAGGGATAGCCAATAGTGCCTGGAACTCAGATACCCTTCTGGCTGAAGTGATAGCCACTAGCAGGACCGTCTTCCAGGTGCAAAGTTTTAGGGAAGCTTGATCTCCTGGCTCAAAGGGAGAAAGTATAAGCTTCTCCAGCACATAGTTGAGATCACAAAGAGGAGGCGGCTTCCTGGGGGGGGGGGGGGTCTGAGATGCAGGACTCTGAGTAAGAGCTTCGAAGGGAGTCTGGATGCAAAGGGGGGAATCCATGGGTAGGGCCTGCTGGGATAGCAGACAGGTGTGCCTTAATAAAGGAATAAGCCAAGCCGGTCTGAAGTAACTCTCACAAATAACAGCACTGGGGGAATGTCGCTGGTAAGCAGATCCAGCTGCTTATTTTGACACCAAGTAATGAACCTTTTCCATTTAGACAGCTATGATTTTCTAGTATTAGGTTTCCTGGCCTCCTGCATGACACTGAACACGTCCTCATTGTAAAAGTGTCTGTATGGGATCAGAAGCCTACCTGCCACAGGGTCAGGTGTAGCAGCTGCCACGGAGGATGGATTAGAGATCCCTTGTGCTGTGCGAGAAGGTTCACTCTCTGGGGTAACTTGTGGTGATTGCCTTTGGATAACTGAAGGAGTAAGGGGCACCAATGCTGTCGGGGCCAGTAGTGAGTCACCAGCAAGATTTTTGGACTGTCCTGCTGAATCCGTAGCATGACCCTTTGAATGAGAGGAAAGGAGGGAATGCATCAAGGTATTTCCCCTTCCATGAGATAGTGAAGGCATCTATTGCCAGTACCTGTGAGTCTGGTGTCCTGTTGCAATACCCAAGAAGATGCCTGTTGTTGGTGAAGGCAAACAGGTCTACTTGAGATGTATCCCTTCTGTGAACCAGGTCCAGGAAGACTACATCCCTGTGAAGCATCCATTTGTGATTGCCTGTACTGGTCTGCTGAAAAAATCTGCTTGTGAGTTGTGAAGAGAGGGAATGTATGCTGCTTTCAGGGTAACTCCCTGAGAAGTGGCTACTTCCCAGACTAGTATAGCAAGTCTGCAGAGCAGGCAGGATTTGGTTCCTCCTTGTTTATTGATGTACCACAGGACTGTAGTATTGTCTGTGTATATCAGAAGAGATCCCTTCCAAAGGAAAGGAGTGAATGTCTGATGGGTTAGGAGGATTGCCCTCATTTCTCTGGCAATGATGTGTTCTGTTTTCGGTCTGTATGTCCACAGGCCTTGTACTTTTCAATGAATGAGAGTGGCCCCCCACCCCAGCTCTGAGGCATCTGTATGCATGACCTGAGAAGGCTGAGGTGGTTGGAGGAGGGAGTCCTGGGTTGAGATTCACCCGAACTAACCACCATAAGATCTCCTGCATTAGTCATGGTAGCAAAGGCACAATGTGCTCCACTGGGTGTTTGTGCTGCTTCTAGACAGAACATAGGTACCACTGTAGCTTTCTCATGTGTAACTGAGCTAAAAGTAGCATGGGAATGGTAGCTGCCATGTAACCCAGAAGACTGAGGTACTGCCTTGCAGTCAGTTGAGAGAAATGTAAAATCCCTTGCAGATGTTCTGTAAGAGAACTCACCTTTGCTGGGGTCAAGTATGCCTCCATCAAGCCTGTGTGGATTCTGCACCCAAGAACACTGTCTTGGATTGGTGTGAGGTTGGACTTTTGGAAGTTTATTTTGAACCCAAAAGCCTGTAGGAGAGACACTACGAACAGATATGGGTTATGAGTGTTTCTTGGCCGGCAGCCTGTAAAATACATGTCATCCAGGTATGGGAATATTAGTATCCCTTTTGTCCTGCAAAAGGCCATTACCAGAGCCAGGCATTTGGTGAAGACTTTGGGTGCAGCTGAAAGTCCAAAAGGCAAGGCAGAGAACTGCAAATATGAGGAGCCCACTAAGAATCTTAAGTATATTCTATGTGTGGGTTTGATGTGAATGTGCAAGTAGTTATCCTTGATGTCTAGTGTAGGTAGGAAGCCTTTGTAATTAAGAGGGAATAGAGCTGGCAGGGTCAGCATTTTGAAAGTTGGCACCTTTAAAGAACAGAGCCTTGAAGGGTCTAGGATGGTCTCCATGGCCTTCTTTTCTGGGAACCAGAAAAATCCTCGAGTAAAATCCTCTTCCAAATTGAGAGGGAGGAATTTTTTCTATAGTTCCCTGGTTTAAAAGGGACTGTAGCACTGGTAGCAGGAGGGGCAGTTGCTGAGCAGGAGGTCGTGGCATGCCTAGTCTAAATGGAGAGATTTCCCATGACAGGTACTAACAGTCTTGGAGGATGAAGATGACTCACTTGTCTGAAGTGACCCGATTCCAAACAGGAAGGCAAAGGGAAAGGCAAGCAGACAGTGGGATGTAAGCAGCTGGTGGGGGAGGCAGGAGTGGCAGTTAGTCAGACACTACCTGCCCTGTCATGAAAGGATGTCCTTTGACTAGAGGAGGAAGGTGCTCTAGCTTCTTGCTTGCCTATGTCTAGTTTGAGGAACATGATAGAAGTGTTTCCTAATGAACCAAGTTTTTGCAGTAGGTACAGGGGAAACTAGCAGATGTTGAAGATCCTGCATCTCTTTTCTTTTCTGTTGCAGGGATTTGAAAAGGTCTGCAACTTTTGACACAAATAAGGCAGCACTGTCAAGTGGTGGATCATTGAACTTGGCTCTGAAAGCTGGTAGATTTTGCAAGCACAGCAAAGATATCTGCAAAGTGCAGAAGCTGAAGTTGCTGACCTTGCCGAGGATTCTGCAGCATTATAGCTACATTTAATTGAATGCCTGGTGACTTGGGAAGCAAAAGCCAGCAGAGAAGACAGATGATTTGGCTGAGGACTCTGGAATGTCTGACAACACGTTCGTGGTAGAGTCTAAAAG
Organism: Protopterus annectens; assembly: GCF_019279795.1. NCBI lineage: Eukaryota > Metazoa > Chordata > Ceratodontiformes > Protopteridae > Protopterus > Protopterus annectens. The sequence goes on along the minus strand of NC_056751.1, from coordinate 308,045,808 downwards.
AGACCGGGTGTACTTCGCCATATGAGTTTGGCAATTAGTAGCTCTAAAAGCCAAAGTGGATGAGGTGTAAACTTTTTTTGCCTAACCTTTCCATAGTTTTGCTGTCCTTGTCAGCAGGAAGGACAGTGGTGGTAGGGAAGAGTTTAGAACCTTTGTCTGTGGAGGCAGTAATGGTAGCTGGAGCTGCAGGAGGGCACTTGATAAAGTGCTTTTCAGAATCTGGGACTTTGTACAGTCTCTGTCTGCTCTACGAGGAGAAGGAGGTTGAGAGTCAGGATTGATAGATGCAGAAGAAAAAGCATCTAAAAAGATAGGCAGTATAGGAGGAATGGCCGAAGGGCTTGGTGTTTTCATTTGAATGAGGTCATAGTACCTCTTGTATTTCAGACATGTCAGTAGATTCCCATTTGAAGTGTTCCTTCATTTTAAAAATAGTTTCAGAGAAGGTAAATCTTCAACTGGGGAATCTGGGTCTATATATTCTTCCTCTGGGGATCCATATCCCAAAGGTGAAGAAAGCTGTGAATTATAAGAGAGGGAATCAGCTGAGGAACCTGAACAGATGTCCTTCTTCCCTAGTAACTGTTTTTGCTGGCTGAGGCCTAGGACTAAGGAGAGGAGAAGACGTGGGGGTAGAAGGAACTGATATAGGCCTTAGGGCCATGAAAGATGAGAATAGGCTTTGGCTAAAGGCCTGCCAGTCTAGAATACTTTCTGCTGGCTGAGAAATGTGCTTATTTTCTCTCCTCTTGAGAGTCCCAATGGGCATCTGTTTAGGAGCACGTATCAAGGACTGAGGCAGGGAATCTGAAGGTTCCCCTGAACACGCTGGTTCCCCCATTCCATCTGAAATGATCGCCAGAACAGCCTCAGCAGATGTGCTCTCGCCCAGTGGTAGTACGGCTTCCTCAGATGTACCCACGAAATCTGGGGCGGCGGATCCAGTTCCTGAGACCAGGTTGTGGATCAGTTGGAAGATGTTCAGTATATATTACAGGACGCAAAGATCTGGCCTTCTTTTTAGGTGGTTCAGAGGCGACATCCGATGAGCCCTCTATTCGCAAGGCAAGTTGTTTCAGACGTTGTTTCTCCAAGTACAAATTGAGTGCATGCAAATGACTGCGCAATGTTTTCGAACTTACGCCTGGCAAATAGGGCAGGCCTTATAATTGTGCGACTGTCAGACACAACAAACACTTAGTGTGTGTGTCTTTATGAGGGATCTGATGGCCACACTGACATTTACCCTTTCTGGATGACATGAAAAGGCAATAATACAAAAAGGACTGAAAAGGTCCCCAACGGGTTACTTGGCCTGAAACTTGAATCGGTCATCAGCGAAAGCAGCAACACCTGACATATGACTGGCGGTTGGAAAGTTCTGAGAGCGTGTGCAGCGGTGTGTGTGCGGTGGCGTGTGCAGCGGCGTGTGTGTGTGTCAGGTGGGAGAGCGTGTGTGTGTCAGGTGGGAGAGCGTGTGTGTGTGTCAGGTGGGAGAGCGTGTGTGTGTGTCAGGTGGGAGAGCGTGTGTGTGCGCGCGAGTGAGAGGTTGAGTGTGGGTGGTTGAGTTGAATGTTGGTGAATAAGTGAGGGTGGTGAGTGTGGGTGGGTGAATGTGGGTGAGTGAAGTGTGGTGGGTGAGGGTGAGTGTGGTGGGTGAGGGTGAGTGTGGTGAGTGAGTTGAATGTGGATGGGTGAGTGTGGTTGGTGAGTGAGTGTGGGTGAGCATGAGTGTGGTGAGTGAGGTGTCTGGGTGAGTGTGGTGAGTAGTGAGTGTGGTGAGTGAGTGTGGTGGGTGAGTGAGTGAGTTGAATGTGGGTGGGTTAGTGTGGTGAGTGAGTAGTGAGTGTGGTGGGTGGTGAGCGGGGTGAGGTGAGTGGGTGAGTCATTTTTGGATGTAATTTCTAAATTTTGTATACTTTGTTTTTGTATCGTCATATTGCTTTACAATGCCCTACCGATATGTGACAAAGTACAGGCAGAAGCACAGTAACAGCTGCAAAAACTAAGAGCATACATTTGCAATAACCATGCGTATACATTAAGTGCATGTTTTTACATAAAAAGCAGATGTCTGTCACAATTAATCGACAACACTACATCAGATTACATGTAGTATGCAATACCGTAATTTTTTAAATTATGTCTTAAGTCTGTAAAATATTTCATGTTTATAGTGCGTCATTTGTTAGCTATTTAATCAAACTGGAAGGAAAAATAAGTGGGAGTTTGATGCTTTGCAAAACGGTGATTATTCCCAGTGCTATGTAGCTTGGTTCTAAATTTGACAGGAGTAGTGCAACAAAAAAAAAAGTGCCCCACTGTAAGGAGGGAAAGGCTGACAAGAAAACAGTACATTACTCTGGTCACCTGCTGTGAGCTGTCAATCACATGCAGATAATGGGTCAAATTACCCTTAGCTCTTTGACAGCTAGGGAAGGTAGGTGTGAAGTGGGAGGGGAGATGCCTTGAAGAACTAGATTTCAGCCTTCACAAAAGAAAGCAAGTTAGCATTTCTAAGAAACAAAAGCAATAAAATGCACTTTTCAGTTCTGTTCTGTAGCATTTGCACTGCTTGTGTTTGAAGAAGTCATTGAAAAAGGATAACATTTTAACCAAAAGTAGGGGACATTAAGACAGCAGTGAATGCCTGTTAAGTCAATGAAGTGACAGCAGCTTAAGGGAAAACGTGGCAGATCTGATGCAATTTTTTGGAGACAAACAATGCATTCTGGGACACTTAGAGGCTGAGTAAACAGTCTGAATTATTTCAAAATGCCAGCCCCCATGTGGTCAGAGTCAGAAATTGCACATAAAAATATCTAAGCAGCTCTAAATAGTCCGAGTGCTGTTAAAATGTAGGAAACACCAAACCATGATGAAATAAATATGTTTTTTTTTTTTTTTTTTTTTTGAGTCTGAGGGTGCGGTTGTCCTTTAAGGAAATCACAATCCCTCAGAGCCACACGCTCCAGGGATCTAAACATTGTCGTCACAATGGACAAAACATGTTGGAGGGATAGGTTCCTGACCAGAGACTCCCCATACTCTGGAATAGACTGCCCATACATGTCAAAAAGAGCGCCTCCTTGGCCCTCTTCAACAGGAACCTTGATAACTGGATGAGAAATAGGAAATTCACCCCGGGGATCATGTCCGTTGCCCTGCTAGACAGGGGTCCAGAGAAGTAAATATTGTGGGAAGAAATATCCAGGGAATTGTTATGGCTAGACTAGTATAGGCCCTAGGGCAGATAGCCTAGTACCAACCTATGGTGTGTGCAGACGTCACTTTTATGGCCCACGTTCTCTCACCTAGACCTGAAGTCTTGCATGTCAAGGAGGGACTGAAAGCTTTTGGATGTTGGCCGTACGTATGCGTGACTAGAAGGGTAAACCCATATGCAGAATATTGCAAAATAGGAATAGGAGGACATCTGATTGCCACATACCACAGTACCTCTGGGAGGCTAGAAGAAAAGAAGCTTTCCAGACCTACACACCACCAGTCAAGAAAGTATTTAAGCTGTAGAACTATACGGCAGCTGTTACACCCTTTGAAGAAATACAAACAAAAAACAACAAAGAAAGGGGATAAGAGGAGGGATTGAATACTGCAAAATGGAAGAGAAGGGCATCTACGGTTATGGTAAGTTCTTACACAACTATTCTGTGGTTCTATTCTCATTCTGCAGTATTCATAACAGTATGGAGACTACCAAAGCTTGAGGTAGGCTGGGAGACAGTCGATGAGACCCTGCAAAACTGACCTGGCAAACCCAGCCCTTGCTCTAGAAATAAAGTCTAAATTGTAATGTTGGGTGAAAGTATGTACAGAAGACGAGCTGGCTACTTCCAGAATGGAAGCGTAGTCAGTGTCCCTGAAAAAGGTTGCCAAAAAGGCAGCTGCTCTGGTAGAATGGGCTTTCACATTGGAATTCAATTATTTTCCATAAAAGGAATAGCAAAATGAGATAGCCTTAGAAATCCATCAAGCGACACCGCCTTGCCCAGGGCTTTAGGGTGAAAAGATACAAAAAGCTGGTCAGACTTTCTAGTGGATTTGGTCTTGTCCAGATAATACTTCAGATTCCTATAAACATCCTGGGACTGCAAAGTCCTTTCTGAGGAGTTCCGAAGCTGAGGGGGAAAAAAACCAGGTAGACTAATGGTCTGATTCAAGAAGAGCTCAATAAACCACCTTAGGCATGAAGGAAGGATTGGTTCTGAGAGAGACCCAATCTCTACAGAAAATAAGGTATGGAGAAGTGGACGTAAGGGCTTGGATTTCAGAGACCCTCCTGGCAGAATTGAGGGCCACCAGCAAGACCGTTTTCCAAGTATATAACTTAAGTGATGCTGAATGGGCTGGTTCAAAGGGAGGTAAAAAGAAGTTATGTACTCACCATATTATTCACCATAACATTCCATCTGAGTAGTTACACTTCATTTTTCTGCAACCTGTGGGTATTCGGATCCAAGCCGGCAACTTTTCAAGCATCTGCACCGAGCTCCAAGCTCCTCCCCCTTACCCATAACCCATCACCATCTCCTACTTTCCTTCAGATCTAGTTTGCCACTACTTAAACTAATCAACAACTCAGCTTTACAATAAACCACGAGCAGGTTCGGGGGAAGGAGGGTTGGATGGTTGCAAAAAATGAAGTGCAACTACTCAGATGGAATGTTATGGTGAGTACATAACTTCTTTATCTAAAGTATTTAACTTCATTTTGTCTGCAAGCTGTGGGACAAAGTCCCCAACTACTCAAACTCCTGGGAGGCCCGCATGGAAAGATATTCCTGAGCACCGCAAAGCCGAAAGATGTTCTCCCTCTGAAGATCAAATCCAAAGTATGAGAAATGAAGGTAAGTGACCTTGCCCAAGTTGCTGACGCACAAATGTCCAATGAAACCCTAGACCAAAAGGCAGCAGAAGTTGCCATAAATCTGGTAGAATGAGCTTTAATAGGACCAGGCGGGGACAGACTTTAGTCTTTGTAAATTTGCAAAATACATAGTGAAATCCACCTAGCTAAGGAGACTTTGAAAATGGCTTTACCCAAAAAGGGTTTAGAAAAGGACACGAATAACTGGTCAGACTTGCGGAAAGTCTTAATTTTGTGTAAATAAAAACAAAGTTGCCTATGAACATCTAGTGAATGCAGTTTATATTCACCCTTGTTCTGAAAATTTGGAAAGGAAACAGGCAGGTTAATTGTTTGATTAATGTTTGACTCAGAAGTCACTTTTGTCAAAAAGACGTGTTTGTATGGAGAGAAACCCTGTCCTTATGGAAGATCAAGTAATGGGGCATGGCAGACAGAGCCTGAATCTCAGAAACCCTCATAGCCGATGTAATGGACACTAGGAAGGCTGTCTTCCATGATAAGAACTTCAAATCTACTGATGTTGCCTGTTTGAAGGGGGGAGCAATTAAAGCCTGGAGAACCAAGTTGAGGTCCCAAGGAGGAACAGAGTCCTTAACTGGAGGACGCAAAGGAAAGGTGCCTTTCAGAAAAGCCTTACACAGTCTAGAAGAGGCCAGAGCATTCATGTTCTCGCCGACATGGAAATTTGAAATAGCTGCCAGTTGCACTTTCACAGTGGAGGAACGATCCCCTTGCTGAAAAATGTTGGCTAAGAAATCCAAGACTGCAGGAACAGGGGCTATAAAAGGATCCAGGTCCCTCGGAGAAGCCCAAATAGCGAATAGTTTCCATTTACTGCGGTAAATCTTCCTAGTGGAGGCCTTATGGGACGCCACCAGAATAGATTTTACTGAACATGAAAGACCGTGAATCCTGGTAATCAAGGGAACTGGAGCAACCAAGCACTCAGCTTGATGCTGTCCAGGTTGAGCGGACAAGGGCCCGAGGGATGATTGTTTCAGACGTTGTTTCTCCAAGTACAAATTGAGTGCGTGTGTCTTTATGAGGGATCTGATGCCACACACTGACATTACCCTTTTTGATGACATGAAAAGGCAATAATACAAAAAGGACTGAAAAAGGTCCCCGGGTTACTCTTGGCCTGAAACTTGAATCGGTCATCAGTGTGTGTGTGTGTCAGGTGGGAGTTGAGTTGAATGTTGGTGAATAAGTGAGCGTGGTGAGTGTGGGTGGGTGAATGTGGGTGAGTGAGTGTGGTGGGTGAGGGTGAGTGAGTGAGTGAGTGTGGTGGGTGAGTGAGTGAGTTGAATGTGGGTGGGTTAGTGTGGTGAGTGAGTAGTGAGTGTGGTGGGTGGTGGCGTGAGTGGGTGAGTCATTTTTGGATGTAATTTCTAAATTTTGTATACTTTGTTTTTCATATTGCTTTACAATGCCCTACCGATATGTGACAAAGTACAGGCTAACCATGTATACATTAAGTGCATGACATTACTCTGGTCACCTGCTGTGAGCTGTCAATCACATGCAGATAATGGGTCAAATTACCCTTAGCTCTTTGACAGCTAGGGAAGGTAGGTGTGAAGTGGGAGATGCCTTGAAGAACTAGATTTCAGCCTTCACAAAAAAGAAACAAAAGCAATAAAATGCACTTTTCAGTTCTGTTCTGTGCTTGTGTTTGAAGAAGTCATTGAAAAAGGATAACATTTTAACCGGACATTAAGACAGCAGTGAATGCCTGTTAAGTCAATGAAGTGACAGCAGCGCAGATCTGATGCAATTTTTGGAGACAAACAATGCATTCTGGGACACTTAGAGGCTGAGTAAACAGTCTGAATTATTTCAAAATGCCAGCCCCCATGTGGTCAGAGTCAGAAATTGCACATAAAAATATCTAAGCAGCTCTAAATAGTCCGAAATGTAGGAAACACCAAACCATGATGAAATAAATATGTTTTTTTTTTTTTTTTTTTTTTGAAAAATCACAATCCTCAGAGCCAGGATCTAAACATTGTCGTCACAATGGACAAAACATGTTGGAGGGATAGGTTCCTGACCAGAGACTTACTCTGGAATAGACTGCCCATACATGTCGCCTCCTTGGCCCTCTTCAACAGGAACCTTGATAACTGGATGAGAAATAGGAAATTCACCCCGGGGATCATGTCCGTTGCCCTGCTAGACAGGGGTCCAGAGAAGTAAATATTGTGGGAAGAAATATCCAGGGAATTGTTATGGCTAGACTAGTATAGGCCCTAGGGCAGATAGCCTAGTACCAACCTATGGTGTGTGCAGACGTCACTTTTATGGCCCACGTTCTCTCACCTAGACCTGAAGTCTTGCATGTCAAGGAGGGACTGAAAGCTTTTGGATGTTGGCCCTAGAAGGGTAAACCCATATGCAGAATATTGCAAAATAGGAATAGGAGGACATCTGATTGCCACATACCACAGTACCTCTGGGAGGCTAGAAGAAAAGAAGCTCAGACCTACACACCACCAGTCAAGAAAGTATTTAAGCTGTAGAACTATCTGTTACACCCTTTGAAGAAATACAAACAAAAAACAACAAAGAAAGGGGATAAGAGGAGGGATTGAATACTGCAAAATGGAAGAGAAGGGCATCTACGGTTATGGTAAGTTCTTACACAACTATTCTGTGGTTCTATTCTCATTCTGCAGTATTCATAACAGTATGGAGACTACCAAAGCTTGAGGTAGGCTGGGAGACAGTCGATGAGACCCTGCAAAACTGACCTGGCAAACCCAGCCCTTGCTCTAGAAATAAAGTCTAAATTGTAATGTTGGGTGAAAGTATGTACAGAAGGCAGGCTGGCTACTTCCAGAATGGGCGTAGTCAGTGTCCCTGAAAAAGGTTGCCAAAAGGCAGCTGCTCTGGTAGAATGGGCTTTCACATTGGAATTCAATTATTTTCCATAAAAGGAATAGCAAAATGAGATAGCCAGAAATCCATCAAAGATACAAAAGCTGGTCAGACTTTCTAGTGGATTTGGTCTTGTCCAGATAATACTTCAGATTCCTATAAACATCCTGGGACTGCAAAGTCCTTTCTGAGGAGTTCGGGAAAACCAGGTAGACTAATGGTCTGATTCAAGAAGAGCTCAATAAACCACCTTAGGCATGAAGGAAGGATTGGTTCTGAGAGAGACCCAATCTCTACAGAAAATAAGGTATGGAGAAGTGGGCGTAAGGGCTTGGATTTCAGAGACCCTCCTGGCAGAATTGAGGGCCACCAGCAAGACCGTTTTCCAAGTATATAACTTAAGTGATGCTGAATGGGCTGGTTCAAAGGGAGGTAAAAGAAGTTATGTACTCACCATATTATTCACCATAACATTCCATCTGAGTAGTTACACTTCATTTTTCTGCAACCTGTCCATCACCATCTCCTACTTTCCTTCAGATCTAGTAAACTAATCAACAACTCAGCTTTACAATAAACCACGAGCAGGTTCGGGGGAAGGAGGGTTGGATGGTTGCAAAAAATGAAGTGCAACTACTCAGATGGAATGTTATGGTGAGTACATAACTTCTTTATCTGAAGTATTTAACTTCATTTTGTCTGGACAAAGTCCCCAACTACTCAAACTCCTGGGAGGCCATGGAAAGATATTCCTGAGCACATAAAGCCGAAGATGTTCTCCCTCTGAAGATCAAATCCAAAGTATGAAATGAAGGTAAGTGACCTTGCCCAAGTTGCTGGCGCCAAATGTCCAATGAAACCCTAGACCAAAAGGCAGCAGAAGTTGCCATAAATCTGGTAGAATGAGCTTTAATAGGACCAGGCGGGGACAGACTTCAGTCTTTGTAAATTTGCAAAATACATAGTGAAATCCACCTAGCTAAGGAGACTTTGAAAATGGCTTTACCCAAAAAGGGTTTAGAAAAGGACACGAATAACTGGTCAGACTTAGGAAAGTCTTAATTTTGTGTAAATAAAAACAAAGTTGCCTATGAACATCTAGTGAATGCAGTTTATATTCACCCTTGTTCTGAAAATTTGGAAAGAAAACAGGCAGGTTAATTGTTTGATTAATGTTGGACTCAGAAGTCACTTTTGTCAAAAAGACGTGTTTGTACGGAGAGAAACCCTGTCCTTATGGAAGATCAAGTAATGGGGCATGGCAGACAGAGCCTGAATCTCAGAAACCCTCATAGCCGATGTAATGGACACTAGGAAGGCTGTCTTCCATGATAAGAACTTCAAATCTACTGATGTTGCCTGTTTGAAGGGGAGCAATTAAAGCCTGGAGAACCAAGTTGAGGTCCCAGGAGGAACAGAGTCCTTAACTGGAGAAGAAAGGTGCCTTTCAGAAAAGCCTTACACAGTCTAGAAGAGGCCAGAGCATTCATGTTCTCGACATGGAAATTTGAAATAGCTGCCAGTTGCACTTTCACAGTGGAGGAACGATCCCCTTGCTGAAAAATGTTGGCTAAGAAATCCAAGACTGCAGGAACAGGGGCTATAAAAGGATCCAGGTCCCTCGGAGAAGCCCAAATAGCGAATAGTTTCCATTTACTGCGGTAAATCTTCCTAGTGGAGGCCTTATGGGACGCCACCAGAATAGATTTTACTGAACATGAAAGACCGTGAATCCTGGTAATCAAGGGAACTGGAGCAACCAAGCACTCAGCTTGATGCTGTCCAGGTTGAGCGGACAAGGGCCCGAGGGATGAGAAATGAGATACGGGTAGGGATCCAGAATCCAAGGAGGAGCTAGAACAGGAGACCAGAGGAAGGGGAACCACATCTGACGATACCATAACGGGGCAATGAGGATCACTTTGCACCCCAGTTGGCAAGCTTTTGGAAGAAACTTTGGAATGAGAGAAAGGGGGATAAGCGTACAGTAATCTATGAGGCCAAGCATGGACCAGAGCATCACTGATGAGATCAGAGTGAAGAAATTACAGTTGTGTACCTACCATAAATGTAGATGTTAAGAGTGTATTCACTGTTGCAGTCATTACACTTGGGTTATCCTGCTGGCAGGCTACCCGCAGTCGGCCTGAATTCCAAAGTCCTGGTCCAGCATCGGTTGCTGTCGCCTCATCCCTGACATTTATTTATTTTATTTATTTGCAGTTGTTTAACCAGGATAGTCCATTGGGCCCAAGGAACCCGTTTTCAATGGAGTCCTGGGGAGAAAAGCTCCACATACAGATTATATAAAGATTAAGTTCCACACATAGATTACATGATGATTACAGAGCAACATTATACAATTTCAGGTTATAATCAGGTCAAATATATTTTAATCAAAAGTATTTAATGTAAAATTTTTTTTTGGTGGTTAGATGCAGTAGGCTAAGAGATTGCTAGGTATAAGTAAGGAATTTAGGAATAAGTAAGGAATTGTAGGGATAGGTAGTTAGATGCAGTAGGCTAAGAGATTGCTGGGTATAAGTAAGGAAATTATATACTACAAGCAAGCTTGAAATCACTATCTGGGATTTGTAAGAAGGGGAAGAGAAGAAGAGTGGAGAGTAGGTTATGGGGGATGGGAGCAGGAGCATTGCCATGTTGATGTTAGATGAGAATGAAGTAGTTTTTTCAAGTATAGGAGGCTAGTGGTTGTACGAATGGAGGGGGGTAGGGAGTTCCATAAGCGTGCTAGTGAGAAGAACAGGAGGTTTTGTCCTAGGGTGCGGGGTCTGTAAACCTCAATAAGGTTTTGATTGTTTGATCTTAGAAGTCTTTGGGTGTGGTGCATTTTAAAGGTAGTTGAGAGGGAGGGACAGAGGTATGGTTGGAATTGGAATTGGAATATGAGTTTATGAACATAGGTAAGCTGAGTGTAGGAAAGGTAGTTGGGGAGTTCTAGCCAGTTGAGTTTGTGAAGAGGTATACAGTGATGGGTTGATGATTTGTTGCTGGTGGCAAATCTGGCTATTTTATTGTAGCAAGAGGACAGTTTGGTTTTGAGAAATGATTGTAGGTTTGTTAGAAGAGGGGCACCATAGAGAAGTGAGGGAAGGAGAAATGTGGTAGAAAGAGTATGTTTAGTAGTTGAGGTGAGGAACCGATTATGTCGGTAGAGCATGCCGAGTTTTTGATGGGTTTTTTTATGCTTAGTAGCAGATGGGAGTTGAAATTAAGCTTGTCATCGATTTGGACTCCTAGTAGTTTGGTTTCAGATACCAGCTCAAGAGGTGTGTTATTTTGGCTGGTGATGGAGAACAAATTCCTGTCAAAGTTATTAGTTTTAGAGGGAGTAAATATCATTAGTTTAGTTTTAGCAGCATTAAGTGCTAGATGGTTGTCTTTCATCCACTGTTCAGTGGAGGAGAAGGCATCTTGAGTAAGTTTTAAAAGGGTTGGGATGGATGAGGCAGCACAGATAATTGTGGAATCGTCTGCATATTGAATAATGTTTGCAAGAGGGATAGAGTGGAAAAAGTCATTAATGAAAATGTTGAAGAGGAGGGGGCCCAGTATAGAACCTTGTGGGACACCTGTGGGGGTGTTGAGAAAGGAGGAGGTGGCTTTCTTCCACTTGACAGCTTGTTGCCTATTAGAGAGATAGCTGGTAAACCAGGTAAGGGATGATAATGTAAGGTTTAGTTTAGATAGTTTAGTAAGAAGTAAGTTATGAGAGAGAGTGTCAAAGGCTTTAGAACGATAGAGTAGGATGGTAGAAACAGTGAGGCCAGAATCTCTAGCTTTATTCACAGTTTCTAGGAAGGATAGGAGGGCTGTCATGGTACTGTGATGGGGTCTGAATCCAAGCTGGGTAGGAGTTAATAGGTTGTTATCTAAGAGATGGGGAAGGAGTTGAAGATGGATACATTTCTCTAGGATTTTTGAAATGGGAGAGAGGGTGGCGATGGGACGGAAGTTGGTGATATTAGTATTAGTTCCACCTTTATGGAGAGGAATGATGTAAGCTTTTTTCCAGATTTGGGGAAGATTGCCTTCTTGGATGGAGCGGTTGATTAGGATACTGATAGGAAGAGCAATGGCTTCAGCAGCTATGCTGAGGAAGTATGAGGGAATGTTATCAGGGGCATTGGTGCATGGTTTTAGTTTCTGTAGGGAGTTTTTTTATGGTGGAAGTAGGAATCATTTTAATGTGGAAGGCTGGGGGTTGAGAAGGTGGGGGATCAGAGAAAGAAGATGGAGGGGGAGCTGGGTGAGGAGAAGTGGAAGTAGTTGGTTGATTGTTATTTGAGAAAGAGGAAGTAAGTTTGGAAATAGAATCTATGAAAAGAGTTGAATTGTGCGGCAAGATCAGTGTCTTGTGTATTTGGGCAGGGTATTGGGTTTTCTATAGTACCAAGTTTTAGGAGGGCGTTTATGCCTCTCCAGAACATTTGTGGGTTGGTTTTGTGGTTGCTTTGAAGTTGGGAGAAGTAGTTGCGACGGTCTGCATAGATAAGCTTTTTAACTGAGTTACGAAGAGTTTTGTATTCATTAAGGGTAGATGAGGATTTGTTCCTGTGATATTGTGTCCAGGCTTTGTCTCTAAGTCGCATGTTTGTCGGTGTGTTTTTTGTTAACCAGGGGCTGGATTTCTTTTTTATTCTTTTAGTTATTAAGGGAGCGTAAGTATCTAAAAGATTTAGAAAGGTTGTATTGAAGTGAGTGATTGCATTGTTGAGGGGTAGAGTTTTTAAAGGGTACCAGTTAAGGGATTTTAGGGAGTCAGAGAAAGCTTCTAGGTTAAAGTTTTTACGGCATCGGGTAGTGATGTAGTTATGAGTAACTTGTAGGGGAGAAGGAAGACGTGGTGTGACGATGGGAAGGTGGTCATTGAGGGAGTCGGGAAGTGTTCCACTTTTGGGGTAGTAGTGAGGGTGGGAGACTAGAATCCAGTCTAAGATGTTGCCACTAGTGAGGTCTTTGCACGGCCTAGTTATGGAGTTGATGAGTTGAGAGTAGTTATATAGATTGATGTTGAGGGAGTCAGTAGGGGATAGAATGGAGGACCAGTTTATGTTGGTGTCTCCCATGATTATAGTTTCATTACAGATGTTAGTTGAAAGCCAGGAGAGGATCTTTTCGAGTATTGGTATATTGTTTCCAGGGGGTATGTAAAGGGAGGCTATGCATATATGTTTGTGTTTGTTTAACTGAAGATGGGCTAGTATTAATTCTGCATTACTGAATTGGGGAATGTCTTTGTTAAAAGGTGTTATGCATAGGGAGGATGAGTAGAGTAGTACTACTCCACCACCCTTTTTATGGGTTCTATCTGTTCTGATGATAGAGTAATTGGGTGGCACTCTCTCTTCATTTTTGATATGAGGTTTTAGCCAGGTTTCAGAAATGGCTAGGATGTCAGGTTTATTGTGGAGTAGCCAGGCATGCAGATTTGGAATTTTGTTAGTTAAGGTTTGTGCGTTGAGAGATGCAAATAGGACGGATTTAGATATGGAGGAAGAGGGGTGTGGGCCTGGGTTGGGGTGTACGTCGCCAGATAAAAGTATGGCAGTTAGAAGTTGAGTTAAGTAGTTGTGGTATTTGGATTGCTTTGAATGGGAGGTGCAGGTTGAAAAATTAGTGGAGGATATGGAGGGGAGAGTGGGTATTGAGGTATCATGAGGAAGGATTAGTTTGTAATGAAAACATAGGTTGAGATTGATGGGATATAGTTCAGGAGAGATGGAGTTGTAATGGTAAGTTAGTGATGTGTGGTGTGGGTAGGTTGTGTGTAGGAGAGGGGTGTGGATGATGAGATAAGGTTCAGTCAGATAGATATAGGAAAGGTTGAGAAGTAGTAGAAGATGAATAGTGAGGGTTGAATATTTTATAAGCATATTGGGTTATGATAGTTAAAGTAAGTGTTCAGTAAGGAGGAAGCAGAAATGTGATGAAGGTGTGTTATGTGAGGGGGTGGGGATAAGAAGATGATGGAGAGGAAGTAGGAGTGGTTATGAAGGTATAAATGTAGATGCAGTGGGGGTGGGTGGGAATTGGCGGTAGGGGCGGAGTGAGCCATGAGGCTGGACAGAAGACCAAGAGGAGAGTGAAAAAAGTATCAGCTACTACTGCTGATGATATACAAAGGTTAGCAGGTATGGTAAATATAGAATAGAAAAGGAGGAGTATTTTGTAAAGATGTAAGAGGTGTTAAGAGTCAGGTAGTTAAAGTTGTTCAGGGGGGTGAAAAAAAGATTGTAGTCAGAGAGAACAGAAAAGGTTGTAGTCAGAGGGAGAACAGAAAATAGAATACAGGCTTTTAAGTTGAGGAGTCAGGTTACTAGGAGGGAAGCCAGGTAACATTACTGTTGCATCGGCAATTGGTTAGAGGGCACTGCCACCTAGTGGTCAGAATGAGGAAAAACAGGCAGCAATGTTGAGCAGGTTACTTGCAACTTTCGCTGTGAAAGTGTCTGGGACTAAGGTGACTTGGGGGGAGAGAGTATGTCCGTGTGGTCCACGGTAGGCTGCTGAGTCACTTACAAGGGAGGATAGACAGAAGTAAATGTAATACTAGGTAGGTAGTACAGGCACAGTAGATGGTTTAAGGCTACCTACATTCAATATTAAACTTTAAGGGCAGTCTTCAGGAGTTCTATGAGTCAGTCTGGTAGGCAAACTCCAGGGAGTTTGCAGGAGGTATTCCTTGTTTGGTGGTAGGGAGGGGGCTTCTGAGGTGAGCTTCAGAGGTGAGGAACTGTAAAAAGAGAGGAGAGATAAACTAGGTTAGCTTCACAAATAGTTAAAAACTGCATGTAAAGAGAGGAAGGAGTAAGGGGGAATATTCAGTAGGAAGGAATAGTATATAAGACTTTAGTAGAAATGAACAGGGCTCAAGGGACAGATGTAGAAGTGGTAGGTGTAGGAAGACTGAGAGTTCAAAGGGTAGACATAGAAGAAGGGGAAATGTATAGGAGAGTGGTAAGAGAAGAGAGGTAATAGGTAGTAAAGTTACAGCTATTAGAAAGAGCAGAAGAGAGTAGAAATAGTATGCAAGGTTGAAAACTCAATCACTGTACAGAGCCCAGCATTACCACGCCATACCAGCCTGGTAAGGTGATGGGGAAAACTAAAACTAAGCTAGCCAACAATCAGAGTAAATGTAACAGGCAATAAATAGCACAATAGAGACAGTACAAGCAGATAATCAACCAGTAATAAAGGCAATGCACAGCACATGAAATATACAGCTTAACAGGTACACAATCTAGATTTATAACAGTGACTAGAACACTACTTGAAGGAATCAAAAGCAGTCATCTGTAGAAGGCTGTGTCCTTTCTCCATCTGTTAGGCAGGCAGAATACTAAGTCAAGCAGGCAGGTAAATATGTTAAGAAAGGCAATTAAGGTAATGCACAGCATTCAATACATTCGACTAAGCAGGCAGGTAAATTAGTTTAAGAATGGCAGTTAAGAATTGCACAGCACTTATTACATTCAACTCACTGTGTAGTAGGCAAAGACAGACTCCAAATAATCAATTGTTATAGGCATAATAAGCATTTGAACCAGAGACAATTGAGGCATAGTACAGCTCTTAAAACATAGCACATAGTATAACAGAGGAGAAAGAACCAGGCGATGTTGGGGGATGTTTGCGAGCAAGAGCAGCCACTCTTAGCGTGTGTAAGGGATTACGCCCATGTTGAGACACACTTCAAAGGCGTTCAATCTTGCTTGGTATGGAAGCTAAAAGTGCTAAGTAAGTAGCTTCAGAGAGGCTCTCAGACGCATGCGTGTAGAGACATGCTTAGGTGGTGTTTTTATTTTGCACAAAATGGATAGCTAGAAATGCTAAGAAAAATGCCTCAAGGTTTCTTAATATGGATAGATACAAACGCTAGGAAAGAGGCCACAAAGCAGTAAGCTAACAAAGAAGCCACGAAGCTTCTCAATATGGATTGTTAAACACTAAGAAAGAAGCCTCTAAGCGCAGTAAAAAAAACACTAGGATAGAAGCCTTAATGGGGCTCGCTCAATGTAGATAGCGAGTAACTCTAAGCGGAAGCCACGTGGGGAGCTTGCAGCTGGCGACCAGGTATAGCTAGCGTTATGCTAGTAATTATGGAAAGCGTACTGTATGATGCCAAAATAGCTGCCGAAGTGATGGAAGAGCATAGGCAGGAGTGAATCGCACTGAATACTGACTTCAGGCAAAAACAGGACTAAAAACCGTGAAAGTATGCACGGAATTGGAGAAGTTCAGTAATTCCTGCTGATCGTCAGGACAATAAAGTCTCAAAGTGTGAGCAGTGTCTAAGGCACAAAGATTAGTATGCCCATGAATGCACGCAGTTCACCAGGATATACAGCTTTTGGTTTTTAAAAAAAATAAAACAAGCTAGGCACAATAATTAGGACGTCACAGACAATGCAAGCAGACCTTCAGGTCAAACTGAATCTTTAAACTAAAAAAGAGACAAACAAGCTAGACATTGGTTTAAAAACTTACCGAGGAAATGAGAAACGAGCAGCACTACCGCAAGGACCACCGGGGCTGTTGTGCCAGCTTTGAAAAAGAGCGACACAGATTGTGACCTCTAGAAATAGATTCAGGGCAGGACAGGTGATGTAGGGGGAGGGGATATAAGGAGAGGAGTTAAGAGGCGGGAATTAAAAGCAGTGGGCAGGGAGGAGTATGAAGGACGGAAGACCAAGAGGAGAGTGAAAAAAGTATCAGCTACTACTGCTGATGATATACAAAGGTTAGCAGGTATGGTAAATATAGAATAGAAAAGGAGGAGTATTTTGTAAAGATGTAAGAGGTGTTAAGAGTCAGGTAGTTAAAGTTGTTCAGGGGGTGAAAAAAAAAGATTGTAGTCAGAGAGAGAACAGAAAAGGTTGTAGTCAGAGGGAGAACAGAAAATAGAATACAGGCTTTTAAGTTGAGGAGTCAGGTTACTAGGAGGGAAGCCAGGTAACATTACTGTTGCATCGGCAATTGGTTAGAGGGCACTGCCACCTAGTGGTCAGAATGAGGAAAAACAGGCAGCAATGTTGAGCAGGTTACTTGCAACTTTCGCTGTGAAAGTGTCTGGGACTAAGGTGACTTGGGGGGAGAGAGTATGTCCGTGTGGTCCACGGTAGGCTGCTGAGTCACTTACAAGGGAGGATAGACAGAAGTAAATGTAATACTAGGTAGGTAGTACAGGCACAGTAGATGGTTTAAGGCTACCTACATTCAATATTAAACTTTAAGGGCAGTCTTCAGGAGTTCTATGAGTGAGTCTGGTAGGCAAACTCCAGGGAGTTTGCAGGAGGTATTCCTTGTTTGGTGATAGGGAGGGGGCTTCTGAGGTGAGGAAATTCAATATTAAACTTTAAGGGCAGTCTTCAGGAGTTCTATGAGTCAGTCTGGTAGGCAAACTCCAGGGAGTTTGCAGGAGGTATTCCTTGTTTCGTGGTAGGGAAGGGGCTTCTGAGGTGAGCTTCAGAGGTGAGGAACGAGGAAATGAGAAACGAGCAGCACTACCGCAGGGACCACCGGGGCTGTTGTGCCAGCTTTGAAAAAGAGAGCGACACAGATTGTGACCTCTAGAAATAGATTCAGTGCGCCAGGGGTATAAAAGATGCAGCCGACGCCATTTTCTTCAGTTTTTCTTGCTCCAGATGTCAGGTGCCCCCAAAAGGGTAGGCTAAAAAACATTGCTTATAAAAGCATACACTAAAATAAACAATACCTTCATCTACAAGCAAATACACCACATAGGTTGCATAGGATAGAGAAGTACAGATAAGTCCCAGCAAAGAAAGGGGGATGGTGGGTGGGTAACCTGGACTGCAACAGTGAATACACTCGAACATCTACATTTATGGTATGTACACAACTGTACTATGTTCATAGTGTTTCACTGTTGCAGTCATTACACTTGGGTTGAATCCCAAAGCTGAGGTTGGGCGGCTGGGTCTAAATAGAATTAGGAATGGCTATAAGGCCCTGCAGAACTGCAGTGGCGAAGCCTGCTCTGGATTTAGAGTAAAGAGGCAAGTGGTAGCGCTTAGTAAAAGTGTGCACTGAAGTCCAAGTTGCAGCCTCCAAAATATCCTTGGTTGGTCCTCCTCTGAGGAAGGCTGCTGAGGTGGCTGCTGCCCTGGTAGAATGTGGTCTAATGCCCTCAGGCACGGACTTACCATGTTGTGAATAGCAGAAACGAATGCAGTGCCCTTTCCATTTTGAAATAGTCTGCTTTGTGATAGCCTTTCCTTGTGATCCTGCAGCATATGTCAATAAAACTTGCTCAGTCTTTCTGAAAGCTTTAGTTTTGTCCAAGTAGAAGCGTATCTGTCTGTGTATGTCCAAAGAATGCAGAAGTCTCTCCCCTTTATTCTGTGGATTTGGGAAAAACGTAGGCAAATGAATGGTTTGGTTAAGAGCCACACTGGACACTACCTTAGGCATAAATGTTGCGTTTGTCCTTAGAGAAACCCTGTCCGGGTGGAAGATAATAAAAGGTTCCACAGCCATTAATGTCTGTAACTCTGAGACTCTTCTTGCTGAAGTTTTTGCTAGGAGCAGAGCTGTTTTCCATTATAAGAATTTTATCTCAGCTGTATTGGCTGGCTTGAAAGGAGGCTGTGTGAGTTTTTCCAAGACAAAATTGAGATCCCATGCAGGTATTGGTGCTCTCCTTGGAGGTCTCATGTTTTTGGCCCCCCTGAGGAACTGCCTAAGCAATGGATGTGAAAAAATAGGTGGGTCTCTATTGTAATGAGCTGAAATGGCAGAGGCATGGATCTTAATTGATTAGAAGGATAGGCCTTTGTCCAGCATCTCAGTTAGACATTGTAAAATCTGAGGAATATTTGGAACAAGCGTGTCAATTCCTTGTGCCTGGTTCCAAGCACAGAATATCTTCCATTTTTCTGCACAAGATTTCCTGGTGCTGGGCCTCCTGGCATCCAAAATAACATCCATAACCGCTTTAGAGAGAGGTGTATCCTGAATGGTTAGTCTATCCGCCATGCAGCTAGATTTAGGGTGCTGAGTTGGCTGTGCAGGATCCGATTGTTTTGTTGGGTCAGTAAATGAGGAATTTGAGGCAATGTCCAGGCTGGGCCTCGGGACAAGCTCCTTAGGATTGGGTACCAGTGTTGGTGTGGCCAATCTGGAGCTATTAGTATAATTTGTGGCTTCTCTTGTCTGACCTTTAGGAGTACCTTGGGGAGAAGAGGTAGTGGAGGAAAGGCATATACTGTAAGGTTGTTCCAGAGGAATGACAAGGCATCCACTTTCCATGCTCGTTTGTGATAAGTCCTTGTACAGTATCTCTGAAGTTGGCAGTTGTGAGCGGAGGCAAAAAGATCTAAGTCTGGGCATCCCCATTTCCTTGTTATCATGCTGAAGATTTGTGGGTCTAATTTCCACTCGTGAGGATCCATGAGGTTTCTGCTTAGCTCGTCTGCCAGAGCATTTGTTTTTCCTGGCAGGAATTGTGCTTGCAGGTGTACTTGGTAGGTCAATGCTGTGTTCCACAAAATCATAGCTTGTCTGCAGAGTGGGTAGGAGTGTGTGCCCACCTGCTTGTTTATGTACCACGTAACTGTGGTGTTGTCCATCTTTATCAGCAGCTGTCCTGGATGAAGTAGGTCCTTGAAGGCTGTCAGGGCATTTTGTACAGCTAGCATCTCTTTTTGACTGATGTGAAGATGCCTTTGGCTTGGGGACCATGTGCCCTGAATACATTTTCCTCCCATGTGGGCCCCCCCCCAGGCATAATCTGATGCATCTGCTGTTAGGGTTTGCCTGGCTGTGGGTAAAGTGAATGGCTGTCCCTGGTTGTGATGACAGGCCTGTGCCCACCATCGAAACTCCTGTTGCAGGCAGGGAATGAGTAAAATTAATGCTTCCAGTCTGTGGCAATGTTGAGTCCAAACACTTTTTAGATACCACTGTAGTTTCCTCATATGCATTCTTGCATATGGAATTAGCAGAATGCAGGAGGCCATGTAGCCCAGAGCCTGCACAATTTTTCTTGCAGATAACTGGGTCTTTGTTGCTATACTTTCGACGTAAGAATTCAGTTGCCTTTGTCTGGCATGAGATAAGCCATCTGGGCAGTTGTATAAGCTTGCACCCAGGAATATTACCTGTTGAGAGGGTACTAGTTTTGCTTTTTTTCGTTTACTGTGTACCTTAGGCAAATTAGTAATCTTTTTACAAACGCCAGATGCTTTAGTAGAATGTCTTTGGTCTCTGCTTGAATAAGGCAGTCGTCCAAGTAGGGATATATTTGAATTCCTCTTTGTCTGCAAAATGCAATTACTGGTGCCAGGCATTTTGTGAAGACCCTGTGCGCAGTAGATAAGCCAAAGGGTAGTGCATTGAGCCAGCTATGAATCTGAGGTATCTTCTGCAAGATTGCCTGATTGGGACATGCAGGTATGCTTCTTTGAGGTCCAGAGTTACAAGCCAAGCCTTCTTGCCCAGCATGGGCAGAAGCTGTTGCAGAGTCAACATTTTGAATTTCAAAACGTCCAGAAAAGTATTTAGAATAGACAGGTCCAGAATTGGTCTCCAAGCTTTGGCCTTTCTTGGTACTAAGAAAAGACTTGAGTAAAATCCTTTTCCCTGTTCTTGTTGTGGCACTGGCTGAATAGCCCTCATGTCCATGAGAGATGAAATTTGTTTTTGTGCCTCTGTCCATTGATTGTGTGGCAGGTCTGGCATACCTTTTGCCTTTGCAAGGGTGTGAAAGTGGAACCTGTAGCCCTGAGAGACTATATTTAGGACCCATTTGTCCTGGGTGATCATGTGCCAATTTTGTGAAAAAAGTGCTAGCTTTCCCCCTAAGGGTGCTGCGAAAAGAAAAATGCTTGGCACTGGCAGAGGTAAGTCACAGGGACTGTTTCCTATATGGCTGTGATTTGTCTTCTCAGCTTTTGGAGGTAGAAGCATCCCATTGTTTGGGCCTGTAAGAGCCCTGGGGCTGTTGTCTGCCTCTAGGGCGTCTGTATCTGCCTCTTTGTGGCTCGTCTGCCATGGGAAAGGACCAATTCTTAGAAGGCCAGTTCCTGCTAAATCTGGGTGGTTGTACCTGTAAGAAATCCTTCACTGTCTGCATAGATTTAGCTTTATCCTCCATTTTCTTTAACACCTCTTCTGCCTTAACACCAAACAAAGTATCATGCTGTAATGGAGCATCCAATAATTTTGCTTTAACATGATCAGGCACAGTCTGTTCCTTTAACCAAGCATGCCTTCTAATAACAGAACCCGTTACAGCGGCCCTGCAAGAGGCCTCCAGTGAATCATAACCACATTTCAAAGTATGTTTTCCCACTTGTTCAGCTGCATGTAATAAATCCTGCAATTCCCTTGTTCTCAGAACATTCAGAATTTGTCAACATTTTCTGTTTTAACAGAGACATTAAGTATTGCTGATATTTAAGCATATAAAACTGATAATTTAAAGCCCTTACAGCCAAGGTAGCAGAAGTGTAGACTTTCCCCCATCTGTCCAGAATCTATACCTGAGGGGACAGGTTTTTTTTGCAGTAGCAGCCTTGACCCCTTTGGGACCCTGAGAAATAGTTTCTGGGTCAGCAGCAGGGTTTTTATATAGAAATCTATGAAAATCTGGAACCCTGTAGTATCTGTCTGGCTTAACAGGTGCAGGAGGTAGAGAGTCGGGAGACAGGCCAGACGCTGAAAATACATCTACAATGTCTAGAACAGGTGTAAAAGCAAGAGGTCTGTGCTGAGGTAATAGAAGAAAGTCTGAGCCTTTTCTTAGAATCTGAATAATCTTGGCTCTCCCAGTGGAAATGCACCCTCATGGTATGCAGGTTTTCCCCAAATGAGTAATCCTCAGGAGGAGAAGCTGAAGGAATAGATTCTTCAGCATCAGAATCCTCATAGGGAGGAATAAAGTATCCCTGTTCTGAAGAGGAGTCAGAGGAAATGGAAACCTGATCAGAGGAGTCATATTCAGTATCTTCACCAATAAACGAAACTCCAACAGTTGTAAAAAATAATACAGAGTAGCACAAAGTCCCAAAACAGCGATGTTGTTTTCCAAAAATTTATTCTCTAATAGCCCACATGTAGATAAAAACTTAAAAACAGTATAAAAAACAAGAAAAAATTAAGCGCTTTTCGTCCGAGTTTTAGCCGGACTTCTTCAGACATTGTACTTACATAAAAACCAGATTTAAATAATACTTGCATAAAAACCAGATTTAAATATTCAGTATCTTGCCTAGGCCTCTTATAAGGAGGGGGATGGGAACCCCTGATGAAAGTAATTAGGTCTTCGGCCATTTTGAGCATTGGTTTCTTAGGCATGGAAGTCTGTCCTGGAGAATGCTGTACTTGCTTCCTTGTCTTTAAAACTGTTTCAGTCTTTGTCTTGGATGCTGAAGTTGGCTTGATATAAAGCTGTGCAAGTCTGAAAACACCCTCAGAAGCAGATGCCTGCTCAGCGGCTCCGGACCCATCTGAGAGATTAGTTTCTGAAGGCCCAATACCTTGAGTATCCAGAGGCCTAGTTGTCTCCACGTGGGAGTCAGCCTGTGGCTCTGAGGTAGCGGGTGTCCGGGGCTGCGAAAGCGCCTCACTGAGAACCAGCGACTGGCCTAGAAGAGGCTTCGTCATCGGTTTTGGACCTCGGATGCCTGTCCTTTTCTTTTTCCTTGTGTTTTTTTTTTTTCGGTTGTTCCGATGGCATTATATAGTTAAACCTTCAGCCAAAGTAAAGAAAAGCAAAATCGTACCGACGCTTAATAGTGTGTTGGTTGAATCTAGCACAAAACCGACAACTAGCAACGTCGTGGTCAGGGACTAGACAAGGAATACAGTAAGAATGAAAATCCTTATGAGGTATTTGCTTCCCACAAGAAATACAACTGTTAACTTTTTCTGACATCGGTCTGGAGCAAGAAAAAAGTTTCCCCAACAGGGTACTTAGCTTTACAGAAGACTTCGGATCTGAAATTCAATTTCAAAAATCTCAGGAGTCGGCCGACCGGCACTTGCGAACTGCTTTTGCTTCGGGCACCGCGCGGCAAGAAAGACGGAAGGAAATGGCGTTGGCTGCATCTTTTATACCCCTGGTGCACTGATGTCAGGGAAGAGGCGACTGCAACAGACGCCGGACCAGGACTTTGGAATTCAGGCAGACTGTGGGTAGTCTGCCAGCAGGATAACCAAATTGTAATAACTGCAACAGTGAAACACTATGAACATTTCATTGCACTTCGCGTTGGAAGGAAATGCTTAGAGTTCGCAACCAAGCTGACCCGACGCAAGGAAGATCACCTCCGCTATCAATTGTTTCAGAGACCACTTGTATGGCATTAGAATATCCCAATTCAATCTGTCCGCTAAAATGTTGGAGTGTCCTGGGATGTGCGTTGCAATCAGAAACTGACTGGTGGAGATCACCCACTCCCACGTACTCATGGCCTCACGACACATAGGGTAAGATCTGGTTCCTCCCTGTTTGTTGATGTACCAGACAAAAGACATGTCTGTATGAATTGCAATCTTCACCACAGGAAGAACAGTGTGGAAGGCTTGCAATGCTAAAAGCACTGCTCTCATCTCCAGAACACTGATGTGCAATCTGGTCTCGATCTGGGACCACGTGTCTCGGACCGTCCTCCCCAGATAATGCCCCCACCCACCCAGGCTGGGAGCCATCTGTGGTCACTATGGCTTGGGCTGTGGGTGAAACTAATGGGAGTCCCGCTAAGATCTCTGGCAACTGTAGCCACCAGAGAAGTGATGCCCTGCAGACTTTGCTGATTTGAATTGAATATTCCATGGGGAGATCTAGCCAAGACCACTGTCCGGCTAGAGTCCATTGAAGAACACGCATGTGAAGACGTGCACAGAGGAGGACAGAGATTGCTGCAGCCATTGAGCCCAGGGCTCTGAGAACGTCACCTGCCTTCGGTAACCTGGGGCCAAGAACTACTGATATATGGGCCGAAGGGTAGGGTTCTGAACTGTAAAGGAGTGGCTCCCAGTCGGAGGCAAAGGAATATCCTGGAGCTTCTGCAAATCTTGATGTGGTAGTAAGCATCCTGGAGGTCTACTAAGCACATCCAGTCCCATCCTCGAAGATAAGGTAGAATGCACTGCACGGTGACCATCCGGAATTTCTGCTTGGCGACAGCCAGGTTTAAAGTTGACCGGTCCAAAATGGGCCTGAGGTCCCTCGTCTTTTTTGGCACTAAAAAGAACCTGGAGTAAATGCCTGATACGGACTGATCGGGGCAGACCGGTTCGATGCCTCGTTTGTGAAGCAGCTTGGAAATCTCTAGCGCTGCCATCTTCCTTTGAGTGGGTGGGACATCTGGGAGGCGCTTTGGATGGACGGGAGGGGTAACAAATGGGATGGCACAGCCTCTGGATATTATTTGAAGCACCCAACGATCTGCAGTTATGGACTCCCAAGCCATTGGGTGCAATGATAATCTTCCCCCGATTGCCTCCAGAGTAGGACAGTCAGGCAACCCCTTAGGGCTGCTGTGTGGGCCTGTCCGAGAAGGGCTCCCTAGCCCCAAAGTTCCTCGGACCCCCTCTGTCTCTGGGGTGGCATCTGTCCTGTCCCCCTCTACCTCTAGGGGACGAGCTGTCCTGAGAATCCCGGGAAAACTGATTTTCAGAACCACATCTTCTTTTGCCCTCTCCGATTCCTAGAAAAGGACCTTTGAGGGCTAGAGAGGCGGACTCCGACGGCAGACAGTCTTCCCATCCTTTTCACTCTGGACAAGGGGGTCATGTACGGTCTTCCAAAAAGAGAAGAACCATTGAAGGGAGCATTCGTGAAAGACACCTTGAAGGGGTCCACAAATTGACACATTTTGAGCCAAGCATGTCGCCTCATAGCCATGCCAGTCCCAAACTCCCTAGCTGCTCCTTCCTTAGCATGGGAAAGGAGGCGCATAGACGTGTTTGATACTGACTTCAGAGTCTACATTTTCGAGGAGAACAGATGCTTATCCTCTGGCGACAAAGACTCTGGGGATGACTCCGCTAACTCAGTGACTAGGCCTCGCTGCAGTCGTATGGCGTGTGCCAAATAGTTCAGTTCGGATGGAAAACATTGCTGCAGAATACACTCACTTCCCAAATCGATCCATCACCCTGGACTCCTTGTCCAGAGGGTGGACCAAGGAACTTTCCCCGAGCCATTTCCCTCTTGGTGGCTGCTGCAACTACCATAGCATCCACGGGGGATCCTTTATACTAGGCCTGTCTGTCTGAGAGTGGAGAGTGGATCTTGCCTGGATGTTTAGGTATCGGCTCTATGGTGTCAGGCTCCTTCCATGCCCCCGTGGTGATAAGATCCACTACAGGATCCGCAGGCGGGGACACTCAGGACGTAGATGGGCCTGTGCTAAAAGCCTCCAGGAACACAGATTCATCCGTAGAAGGTTTTGGGGCTGACCAACCTCCCCTCTGGTGGAGGATCTCCATGATGTCTCCAAAGGAGACATCTCGGGAGGTGACCTGGGAGAAACTTCTCCATGTAAATCAGTGTCTTCTGTCAAGGACTCGAGGGACTCCAGGTGCCTCCTTTTATTACACGTGTGCTTACGAGAACCCTCTTCAGTGGGAATCTGAAGAGGGCTTGTGAGCCACGGGTGGGTGGGTGGGGGTTGGGTTCCACCAAGGGAACCGCCTGGGGCTGTTCTAAAAAGGGCTGTCCCTGGGACAAGCTTAAGGGAGTCGTAACCGAATCCGAGGGAGTCTGGGCGGAATCCAAGGAAACAGGCTGGGGTCTCGATACTTGGGAAAGAACCCTCTCCACCACATCAAACGCCAATGGATAGCGCACCTCCTTAGCACACAAGGAGCAAGCTCTCCCTGGGTCTGCCGTGAGGATCGGGCCGAGGCTGGGGTAGCTGCAGCTCCAAAGGAACAGCTCTGATCTGACAAAGTCGGAGATGAAGACACCTCTATCCCCTCAGATCAGACTCCCCATCCTCAGCCCCGAGAGTTGCTCAGATCTGAAATGGTCAGATCTGAGGAACTCAAGTTAATCGCCGGAGTAGAGGTTGGAGGAACGGTCATCGGACCCATAAACCCTGAAACCGCAGGCCGGATCGGGTAAGGAGAAATCGGATAAAAGAAGGGCATGGAGGTCCCCCCCTCCAGAGGGAGAGGGGACTGGCAAGACTCCCATCAGGACTTGGGTCCAAATAAATCTCATCATCCTGTCCATATCCAATTCAGAGACTCAGAGTAGAGCACAAGGAAGCGACAGACTCTGGTCTGGCTGGCCGCTGCGATGACCTGGATGAAGGCCTCAGATCCAAAAGCTCCGTCGGCTCAGGGGAGAATCTCCGGGAGTGAAGCCAAGGAGCCGTAGGTCTCGACACCTTAGAAGGCGGGCTAGGGAAGGACTACCGATCTGGAGACTTGTTTACGGGGCCTATCCCCTTTCTTCTCTCTGTCTATCCTTTTTCCTCTCTCTTCCTTTGGCCTTCCCTTCAACAGGTCTAGTGGGAGGGTGAAGTCCCAGCCTGGGGGGGGGGGGGGGGGCTTGGGCAGCAGCTGCAGAAGTTGAAGCCAAGGCTGATGAGTCCAGCGTGGAAGCAGGTAGAAGGCCTTTAGCCACCAGTTTGGCCTTCCTGTCCTTCAAGGCCCTAGGGGAAAAACCGGTGCGCACACTGCACTGATAAATGGGGACACCCAGGCAAACAACACAGTGTGAGACCATCTGCCGGTGAAAGCTTATGGCCACACATTGTGCATTTCTTAAATGTAGGTTTGGGCTGATCAGCCATTCTACACCCACACACAGCCCACCTACCTAACTCCAAGACACTATAAGCACGCACACCTATGGGGAAGGGAGGGCCTACACTAAACTACTTTACAAGCTTTTTTTTTTACCGAGCAAGCGTTGCGGGGAGGAAAGTGAACTGAGAACACACAGTCACTACACATGAAAAAGGACCAAAAAGGCACTTACCACAACCCTATACTAAGAGCTACGGAGACCACAATGCTGATGCATGAAGCGGCAAACGAGATCTGAGGGAAGGTAGGAGATGGTGATGGGTTATGGGTAAGGGGGAGGAGCTTGGAGCTCGGAGCAGATGCTTGAAAAGTTGCCGGCTCAAATCAGATATGGATCCGAACATCCACAGGTTGCAGATGAAATGAAGTTCACTTCAGATTGCGAGTTTTTCCAGCACAAAATGAAGGACCCAGGACGGAGAAATAGGCTTATGAGGTCATCTGATGTGGAGGACCCCTTTTAAACAGCTTTATGTCTAGATGGATGCCAATGGTGGCACTAAAGGGAGATTAGCATAGATGGCTGACAAATGTACTTTTACAGAAGAATAAGTCAGTCCTGAATGTAGCAGCTCACACAAATAAAGGACCAAAGGTACTGGAAAGCAAGCATTGGGTCCTGTTTGTTCTCTAGACACCACCTGGAAAATCTTCCATTTAGATAACTACATTTTTCCTGGTACTAGGTTTCCTGGCGGCCTGCAGGACATTCAGTATGTTCTCTGAATACAGGTGTCGAAAGGAGGATCAACATACTACCACCCATGAGGTCAGTTTGAGGTTAAGCATCTGAGGGTGTTTGAGGGATCCCCTGTCTTGTATGAGTAGGTTGTCGGTGAGGGAACGTGTGCCGAATGCCCTTGGCTAAACAAATAGGAGAAACCAATGCAGTCTTCGCCAAAAGGGGGGTTACCAGCAGGATTTTTGGCTTGTCCATCTGAATCCTTAGAAGGACGTTCTGAATCAGTGTGAAGGGGGGCATAAAGAAGGGTTCCTATTGTATTATCGACAGCTTAGGTTGCTGAATGCTTAAACATAGGCACCCAAGCATTGAAAGCTTACAATAGCAAACGGCCACATAATCAAATTCTTTCCTTGGGAAAGAATTAATGTGGACGTTATCGGGGATTTGCATTTTCCCCAATGTAGAGCGATCTCTGAGTTGGTATATTCAGCTGGGGGGGGGGGGCAAAGCCTCCCACTATGTTTGGGTGTGTTTGTTTATTTTGTTTATGGATGGCCACATGAACTCCTTCCCAAAGAAAGAATTCAATTATGTGGCCATTCGCTGTTGTAAGCTTTCGACACTTGGGTGTCGATGGTTTAGGATTTGACAACCTAAGCTGTCGATGTTATGATATAGACGCTAAAGGAACATCCCCTCCCATGAAAAAGAGAAGGCATCCACCTTCCAAGCCTGTGGATGTGGAGTTCTTGTGCAAAACAGGGGCATCTGTCTGTTCTGGGAAGAGGCAAACATGTGCCTGTGGAATACCCAATCTGTGAATAAGATCCAAAACCACCACACTGTGAAGAATCCATTCATGAGGGGGGTGCTAAGGTTCTGCTGAGGGAGTTTGCCGTCACATTCTCTGCTGTGGAAATGTATACAGCTTGCAGGTGTATGTGAAGGTTCACTGCCATGGACCAAATATGAATTGCCAAGGGGCAGAGTGGGTAAGACCTTGTCCCTCTCTGCTTCTTGACATACCACAATAACAGTCATTGTGATTACCTTCAAGTTGCCTGGAATCTCTTGCAAGGCCTGCAGTGCCAACAGAAGGGCCTGCAATTCCTTTATGTTGATGCGGTCCCATTTTCTCTGGGAAGACCACTCCCCCTCAACTTTGTTCTGACTGTTGCTGTGCAGGATGGTTCCCCAACCCAGATCTGATGAGTCTGTGTAGAGGTGTTGTGTGGGAGGAGGGATTTGCAGGGGTACCCCTTGATTGACGGTAATGTTTCAGATCCACCATGACGGTTCTTTTTTCAAGCGTGGGAGAAGAGGGAGTGTAACATCCAGAGGATGAGTATGTTGGCTCCACAAATTCCTCAAGACCCACTGGAATTTCCTCATATGCATCCTGGCCAAAGGAAGCATTGGAATCAAGAAGACCATGAGGCCCAACCCTCAAATTCCCTGGCTGAGATGGCTGGGAGAGGAAGGAGAGATTTGAAAGTAGTGAGCGAAGGTTTCCACCTTCTGGCAGGGAATAAAGGCTGACATAATGTCCATCCTTATCCTGCACCCCAATACGAGGTCTTTATTTGGTGTCATTTGGGATTTTTGTAAATTCACTGTGAAACCTAGGTCCTCCAAGATCCTGCACACCATGTCTAAGTGATGGGACAGGGAGTGATACTTCTGGTGTAGGATTAGGTCATCTAGGTAGGCGTAAATTTGTACGCCCTGCATTCAGCAATAGGAGACAACCAAGGTCAGACACTTTGTGAATACTCGTAGTGCTGTAGAGAGCTCAAATGGCAATGCAGAAAACTGAAAATGTGAACAATCCACTGAAAAACATAGTAATTTCCTATAGCTGGGGTGAATGGGGATGTGAAGGTAAGCATCTTTCAGATCCAGGGATGCCATAAAGGCCTGGTGAGGGATAAGAGGTAACAGATGCTGTAAGGTGAGCCTCTTGAAGGTAGGTACTTTTGAGATATTGAGTAGGGACAAGTCGAGAATTGGTCTCCAAGGACCATCCTTTCTTGGGACCAGAAACATTCTGGAATGAAAGCCCTTGACTGTCTGATCCAGAGAGACATGTTCTATTGTGCCCTGAGATAGGAGCTGATCCAGAATTGCAAGAAAAAGGTGGAGGTTGAGGGGTCCCCTGAAAGGGGGGAACCGCCTAAGTCATGAAGTAACCATTTTGTACAATAGAAAGGACCCAATTCTCTTGTGATTTTCTCTCAGGAAGGCAGGGAAAGGGTTAGACGGAGGAACGGGGGGGGGGGGTCTGGGTAAGGAATTTGAGTTACAGTGGAGGAACTCTGTCTGGGGTCAGGCTGTCACCAAAATGAAGTAGAGTTTGAGTTGCTGGAGGGTCTAGGAGTGGTTTGCTTCCTAGGGTGTCTCTGTCCCTTAGACTGGGCAGCAGAAGAGTGGGAAGGACGGCCTCCTTACAAATCTAGTCTTTAGTGGGTAGTTCCTGTGGTATCTAGGAATGGGCGAGATGAGCAAATGTTTCAAATTTTGCAGATCCTTGTCCTTTTGTTGGAGGGATTTAAGGAGCTCAGCTGAAGCGGTGCCAGAAAGGGTTTAATTATCCAGAGGGGCATCAAGTAATTTGGCCTGTACATCCAAGGGTAGAGGCTGGAGTCTCAGCTAGGAATACCTTCTTGAGACAGAGCCAGATGCTGCAGACTTGGATGATGTTTCTACAGCATCATATCTGCACTTGATTGAATGCCTGGTCACCTGAGAGAGAGAAGAGAGCAGGGCAATTAGCAGAGACTTGGCAGGATAATCTGCTACATCAGACATTAGAGCAGTAGCCTTAGGCAATGAATCTAGGACAAATTTAGCCATGTAGGTTTTGCAATTAATAGCACTAATGGCCAGGGTGGAAGAAGTGTATATTTTCTTCCCCAGGATGTCAATGAACTTGCTATTTTTATCTGTTGGGAACAAAGAAGTAGAGGGCAACTGCCTGGAGGATTTGTCTACTAACACAGCAATGACTGCAGGGTCTGCAGGAGGACAGGAGGATTCTTGAACAGGAATTGTGGCCGTTAGGGAACCTTCTAAAATCAGGTCATGTAGAAGCTGGAGTTTCAGAGTCTGGGTTCTGAGAGGCAGCCTAAAAGGCATCATTGAAAGCTGGAAGGAAAGGGGGAAATGCAGATGGAGAAGGTTGTTCTTTCTGCAAGAGTTCAAACTACCTCTTTTTTGTCTCAAACACATCAGAAACCTCCCATTTAAAATGCTGTCGCATTAATGTAATGGTATCCCCAAAAGAAAATGCTTCCCCAGGAATGCCAGTACTAAACATCTTCTTCTTCAGGGGTAGGCAAAGTCCTTGGGGGACTCGATTTGGGAACAATAAGTCAGGGATTCATCTGAGATAGAGGTTTCTTCCTTAAAGTCTTCCAAGGACTGCACAAAGGGCTGAACTGGCTAGGGTACCTGAGACTGAAGGCCCCGGAAGGCTCTAAAACAAGTTCTGAGAAAAGGCTTCCCATCCTGGTGTAGATTCTGTAGTCCTGTGCTTTTCTTTTTGTCTCTTTTTTTAAGGAAACAGGAGAAGTAGTCGGTCTGGGAGCAGACGGAGTGGATGGTAAGGCAGCAGGAGGCCCCTCCAACACCATGAGCTGTAGTTTCCCCTTGCCATCAGGGCCTGATGGTTGAACAACCTCAGTGGACGTACTCTAGATTTCCTCTGAAGCAGCTTCCACCATGGTTCCCAGCTGCAGCAGTAAAACCGACGTCCAATGAGACCCTGGGCTTTCATCGGCCTTGAGAGTCTCCTGATGTGCAGGATGGGCGTCAGGCCTAACTACTTTGGCCGCCTTCCTAGGCAGCTCCTCAGAGGTACCTACTCTGTCCTCCATAACTGACACCAAACGTCGGAGTCTTTAATTCTCTAAGTTTAAATTTAAAACAGCCAGATAGCTTCTCAAAGTTTTGGAAACAAAGGACTGGCAGATGTTGCAAGACTTGTAGTCAAGGCCTGCCCCTAAGGAAAACAAGCACTTGTTGTGCATGTCCTTGTGTGGAATCTTGTCATCCACAAGTACCCTTTCCCATCCTAGCTGACATGTACTTTTGGAATACAAGAAAAAGAAAATGGTATAACCAAAAATCCCAAAAGGGTTAGCTTGAATACTGACAGCAGAAGGCAAACAACCACATTCCAAGAGCTTGCATTCAGACATCTGTAGATCACTGTGGCAGTAAAGGTCCGAGTTGGGTTCGTGCAGGCGTCACATATATGGCTGACATAGGTTTACGTCACTGATAAGCAATGTCGCACGTACCCCTTATCCAAAAATGTTGGTACACTGGCCAGAAGTCTGGCGCTGCAGGCAGCAACCTCCCTACTCTTATGAATAGTGAAACATGAGAACAGGACATCTAAAGAGTCCCAAACCAGCTTTAGATCTGGACATGGAGGCAAAGGCAACCTATTTGCCCTAAACAGCTCACAAACATGAGAGAGCAAGGAAATCTAACCATAACTAAAATCTTTGCCAAGTTCTGAACTAATTTTGACAGTGTACACAGGAAATCACTGTGGAATGGACTCCATAATAAATTACCAAATCATAAAGTACATTTACCATGACTATAATTCCAAAATCAAAATGCACTGGCAACTATCAAAACCACTCGCATTCAAGACTGGGATATGTAAAGAATGTGCAATCTCACCAATGTTATCAGCAATAGACAGAATTCTTGAAAAGAGCTTGCAAACACTTCTGATATCCAAACATGCATGACCTTTCTACCTAAACAATCTAGCATATGCTGACAATGGGCTACTCAGCAAAAACAAAGAAGCTCAATAAATGTTAAATTCCTTACAGGAGAAAGTTCAGTTGGGTAAGAGCTTACCATGAAAGTGGACATCTGACTGATCACTGTTGCAGTATTACAAACAGTTGGCATTTCCTGCCAGGGACAGTAGTACGCCCAGCCAAGATTAAGCCTCGGAGTCTTCCTCTCACACCATACATCCAATGCATAACCCAAGTATGCCAAGACTACAAGGTACATAAAGAACATACAGGGACAAAGTATCACAGAACTTTCTTGACCCATACCCCAAAGCCAGGAAGACAACAAAAGACAAGAGCTCACCAAAAGAAGGTAGGGATGGCAAGATTAAAAAAAAACTTGGTCCTAATAGAAAAGACAAAAAAGGGGGAAGAAAAGAAATCAAGAGCAAAAATGTAAATATTTACGGAAGACAATCATGCCAAGGTCAGAGGCAGGATGAAGCACAGCAACCAACAGTTAAGATCACAGGGGAAGAGAGAAAATTGGTGATGTATAATCAATCTCCAGGAAAGTCTCCAAGAACTGGTATTCCTGTGGAAGTCTGGAAGTTAGGAGAGAAGAAAATTGTGTTTAATATTTTAAAAGGAGAAGCATCAACATCTTGAAAAAAAGAGCTGTGACAGTTGTATTACTTAAGGCGGGAAAAGGGCCATTGGGCCCAGCTTTACACAGAGCAATTTAAAGTGACTATAAAATATTTTGCCATTCTTTTAGCAGGTATGAACATAAAGTGTTGACAAAATTGATGGATATGAATCAATGTGGTTTTGGGGAGAGGAAGCAAACATTTGACAACATAAATACAACAATGATGATCCAGAGTGCAACAGAACTTAAGAAAATACTGCTGCTGTTGGGTCTCCATGCAGAGAAAACTTTCAGCAGACTAAACTAGGATTTTATCAATGGGGTAATGGAAGCACTTGCAATCCACAGATACAAAAATAAGGTTAATTAGGAGGACATAAGAATGATCAAAGGCAATTAAAGTGGGAAGGTTCATCACTGACAAGATGTGCTTGGACACAGAAAAAAGGCAGTGGTGTCCTCTTTCTCCTTTACTTGCTTTATATTTAGTGCCACTGGCAGAGAAAATAATGAACTCGAATGCAAGGATATAATCAGTATGGTAAATCAACAAACACTGGCTTTATTTGTGGAACATATTTTGTACCTGATAAATCCGCAAAAGGACAAGTGTTGTGAAACAAACAAAAATTACAGCTGCAAATTACATACCAACACATTAACTGGTTCAACATCCATATGTACAGATACAAGATAAAGTATTTAGGGGTATGGATGAAAAAGGCTTCCATTACTGCAGCTAAGGATATATTGAAAGAAACTAAGCATAAGATAGTATAAAAAAACAAGAAAAGTACAGTTGTACACACTTACCATAAATGTAGATGTTCGAGTGTATTCACTGTTGCAGTCATAATCTGCTAGCAGGTTGCCCTCAGTCAGCCTGAATTCCAAAGTCTTGGGTCCTGCGTCGGTTGCTGTCTCCTCTTCCAAAACGTCAGGTCGTCAGGGGTATAAAACAAGCAGCAGATGCCATTTTCTTTAGTTTTTCTTGCCCCAGATGTCAGGTGCCCCCCAAAAGGTAGCACCTTCATCTACAAGCAAATACACCACATAGGTTGTAGAAGACAGAGAAGGAAAGATAAACTCCAGAATGAAAGGGGGATGGAGGGCGGGAAACCTGGACTGCAACAGTGAATACACTCGAACATCTACATTTATGTTAAGTGTACACAACTGTACTATGTTCTTCGTCTTTCACTGTTGCAGTCATTACATTTGGGTAGAATCCCAAAGCTATGGTTGGGAGGCTGGAGCTAAACAGCATTAGGTGCGGCTATAAGGCCCTGCAGAATTGCAGTGGTAATGCCTGCCCTTGACTTGAGTAGAGAAGCAAATGATAATGCTTTGTAAAGGTGTAAACAGAACTCCAAGTAGCGGCCTCTAGAATGTCTTTGGTTGGAACTTCTCGGAAAAAGGCTGCTGATGTAGCTGCAGCTCTGGTGGAATGAGACCCAATGCCCTTGGGCACAGGTTTATCATGGTGTAAGTAGCAGAAACGAATGCAGTGGCTTATTCACTTTAAAAAACTCTGCTTTGAAATAGCCTTTCCTTCTGATCCTGCAGCATATGTCACTAGTAATTGCTCAGTTTTTCTTAAGAGGTTTAGACCTGCTCAAGTAGAATTTTAGCTGTGTGTGCACGTCCAAGGAATGCAGAATTCTCTCCCCCTTGTTCAGCAGATTTGGATAAAAAGGTTGGCGGATGAACAGTTTGGTTAAGAGCCACA
The DNA here is from genome assembly GCF_019279795.1 of Protopterus annectens. NCBI lineage: Eukaryota > Metazoa > Chordata > Ceratodontiformes > Protopteridae > Protopterus > Protopterus annectens. The sequence continues at coordinate 308,011,392 of NC_056751.1, read as the reverse complement.
CTGGAAACCACCTTAGGAATAAATGTTGGATTTGTCCTCAGACACACCCTGTCTGGGTAAAATATGATAAAAGGCTCCACAGCCATGAGGGCCTGTAGCTCGGAGACTCTTCTTGCTGAAGTAATTGCTAGTAGCAGAGCTGTTTTCCATGATAAAAACTTTATACCAGAAGTAGCAGCTGGTTCAAATGGAGGCAGGGTGAGCTTTTCCAACACATAACTGAGGTCCCATGCAAGTTATGGTGATGATCTAGGAGGCTTTAAATTTTTGGCTCCTCTAAGACACTGCTTTAGTAAAGGATGAGAAAAGATTGGTGGCTCTGTATTGTAATGAGCCGAAATAGCAGTGGCATGGATTTTAATTGAAGAGAAAGATAGGCCTTTGTCAAGTATCTCAGTCAAGTACTGTAATATCTGAGGAATATTTGGTTCTGCTGTATCAGTTCCTTGTGCTCGATTCCAAGCACAGAATCTTCCATTTGTCAGCATCAGATTTTCTAATACTAGGCCTTCTGGCTTCCAAAATTACATCTATCACAGCTTTACTGAGAGGTGTTGTTTGTATAACTACATGATCAGCCAGGCTGCCAGGCTCACAGTCTGGAGTTGATTGTGCAGGATCTGACTGTTTTGCTGGGATAGTAGTCGAGGTCTGTATGGTAAGGTCCAAGCTGGGTATTGAGACACGTTCCTTAGGATTGGGTACCAGTATTGGCGGGGCAATTAGTATCATCTTTGGTTTCACTTGTCTGACTTTTAGGGAGTACCTTGGGAAGAAGAGGCAGTGGAGGAAAGGCGGAAACTGATAGGTTTTTCCAAATGAAGGATAGGGCGTCCACTTTCCATGCTTGTCTGTGATAAGTCCTTGTGCAGAATCTTTTCAATTGATAATTTTGAGGGGAGGCAAATAGATCTATGTCTGGGCTCCCCCATTTCTTTGTTATGCTGAAGACTTGTGGATCTAGTTTCCACTCGCGAGGCTCCACAAGGTATTTGCTTAAATCGCCTGCCAGAATATTTTCTTTCCTGGCAGGAATTGAGCTTCAAGATGTATTTGGTAAGTCAAAGCTGTGTCCCACAGTGCCATGGCTAATCTGCAAAGGAGGTATGAGTGCGTGCCCCCCTGCTTGTTTATATAACACATGACCGTGGTGTTGTCCGTCTATCAGTAGTTGTCCTGGATGAAATAAGTCCTTGAAGGCTGTCAGGGCATTTTGCACAGCTAGCATCTCTTTCTGGTTGATATGTAGATGCATTTGTTTTGGAGTCCACATGCCCTGAATGCATCTTCCCGCCATGTGGACCCCCCAGGCATAATCTGATGAGTCTGTTGTCAAGGTTTGGCTGGAAGGGGGTAGAGTGAAGGCACGTCCCATGTTTTGGTGACATGCCTTTGCCCACCATAGAAACTCCTGTTGTAGGCAGGGAATGAGAGGAATCCTTGTTTCCAGACTGTGACAATGTTGACTCCATAAACTTTTTAGGTACCACTGAAGTTTCCTCATATGCAGTCTTTCATGTGGAATCAGTAGGATGCAGGATGCCATGAGAAGCCCAAAGCCTGCAGAATTTGTCTTGCAGATAACTGGGTTTTTGTTGCCATCAGTTTGAAGTAGTCAGTTGCCTTTGCTCTGGCGTGAGGTAAGCCATCTGGGCAGTTGTATTCAAACTTGCACCCAAGAATGTTCTCTTTTGAGAGGGTACCAGTTGTGATTTCTTTTTGTTTATTGTGTACCCTAGGCATGTTAGAAGCCTTTTCACAAACACCAGGTGTCGAAGAATGTCCTTGTTCTCTGCTTGAATGAGACAGTCGTCCAAGTAAGGATATATTTGAATACTTCTTTGTCTGCAAAATGCAATTACTGGTGCCAGGCACTTTGTAAAGACCCTGGGCGCAGTAGATAAGCCAAAGGGCAGTGCAGAGAATTGGTAATGTATTAAGCCAGCCTTGAATCTGAGGTATCTTCTGCATGATTGCCTTATTGGGACATGCAGGTATGCCTCTTTTAGGTCTAATGTCACCAGCCAAGCATTCTTGCCCAGCATGGGCAGAAGCTGCTGCAGTGTCAGCATTTTGAATTTTGGAATGTCCAAGTATGTGTTCAAAATCGATATATCCAGTATTGGCCGCAAGGCCTTGTCCTTTCTGGGTACCAAGAACAGTAGACTAAAAACCTTGTTCTTTTTCTTGTTCTGGCTGAAGAGCCCCCATATCCATGAGGGACGTGACCCGTTTCTGTGTCGCTGCCCACTGACATTTTGGCAGATCTGGCCAACCGTTTTCCATTGGCAGAGTTTGGAAATGGAATCTGTATCCCTGTGATACTATGTTTAGCACCCACTTGTCTTGGGTTATTAACTGCCAATTGTGAGCAAAAAGTGCTAATTTTCCCCTAAGGGTGCTGCCAAAAGTTAAGTGCTTGGTGAAAGCAGAGGCAAATCATTGGGACTGTTTTCTGTATGTTTGCACCTTATCTCCTCTCCAGATTGGAGGTAGAAGCGCCCCATTGCTTTCACCTGTATGAATCTTGTGCCTGGTATCTGGAAACCTTAGGGCATCTGGATTTGCCCCTTTGAGCTCTGACACAGGAAAGGACCAATTTTATGTAGGCCAGTGTCTACTGAATCTTGGTGGCTGCACTTGTAAGAAGTCTTTTACAGTTTGCACAGACTTAGCTTTGTCTTCTATTTTCTTTAAAACCTCTTCTGCCTTAATACCAAACAGAGTATCATGCTGTAAAGGTGCATCTAGTAATTTAGCTTTAACATGATCAGGCAAAATTTGTTCCTTTAGCCAAGCAAGCCTCCTAATCACAGATCCAGTAACTGCGGCCCTGCAGGATGTCTCTAAAGAATCAAAACCACATTGCAAAGTATGCTTTCCAACCTGTTCAGCTGCACGCAATAATTCCTGCAATTCTTTATCTTCTGCACATTCAGAAATTAACAGAATTTTCTGTTTCAGCAATCCCATAACATGGTGTTGATACTTGAGCATATGAAAAGTACAGTTGTGTACCTACCATAAATGTAGATGTTAGAGTGTATTCACTGTTGCAGTCATTACAATTGGGTTATCCTGCTGGCAGCCTACCGGCAGTTGGCCTGAATTCCAAAGTCTAGGTCTGGCATTGGTTGCTGTCGCCTCCTCCCTGATGTCAGTGCGCCGGGGTATAAAAGATGCAGCCAAAGCCATCTTCTTCAGTTTTTCTTGCCCCAGATGTCAGGTGCCTCCAAAAGGGTAGGCTAAAAATGTCAATAAAGCATACATGCACCAACGTAAATTATTCTTTCCTCTACCAGCAAATACACCATATAGGTTGTATAGAATAGAGAAGTACAGATAAGCTCCAGAAAAGATAAGGGGGATGGTGGGTGGATAACCTGGACTGTAACAGTGAATACACTCTAACATCGACATTTATGGTAGGTACACAACAGTACTATGTTCATAGTGTTTCACTGTTGCAGTCGTTACAATTGGGTTGAATCCCAATACTAAGGTTGGGAGGCTGGAGCTAAATAGGATTAGGAGCGGCTATGAGGCCCTGCAGAACTGCAGTGGCAAAGCCTGCCCTGGATTTAAAGAGTAGTAAGTGATAGTGATTTGTAAAAGTGTGCACAGAGCTCCAGGTTGTACCCTCTAAAATGTCTTTGGTTGGTACTCCTCTGAGGAAGGCTGCTGAAGTGGCTGCTGTTCTGGTTGAATGTGGCCTAATGGCCATAGGCACTGATTTGCCATGTTGTGAATAGCAGAAACAAATGCAGTGGCCTATCCACTCTGAAATAGTCTGCTGTGAGATAGCCTTTCATTGTAATCCTGCAGCATATGCCAGTAGTAATTACTCAGTCTTTCTGAAAGCTTTGGTTCTGTCCAGGTAGAAGCATAGCTGTCTGTGTATGTCCAAAGAATGCAGAATTCTCTCTCACCCTTATTCTGTGGGTTTGGATAAAAAGGTAGGTAAGTGAATAGCTTGGTTAAGGGCCACACTGGACACTACCTTGGGCATAAATGTCTGGTTTGTCCTCAGAGAAACCCTATCTGGATGGAAAATGATAAAAGGTTCCACAGCCATGAGTGCCTGTAGCTCTGAGACCCGTCTTGCAGAGGTTACTGCTAGGAGCAGAGCTGTTTTCCAAGATAAAAATTTTATATCAGCTGTAGCGGCTGGTTCAAAAGGAGGTAGGGTGAATTTTTCCAAGACATAATTGAGGTCCCATGCAGGTACTGGTTATCTCCTTGGAGGCCTTAAGTTTTTGGCTCCTCTGAGGTACTGCCTTAGTAAAGGATGAGAAAAAACAGGTGTGTCTGTACTGTAATGAGCCGAAACGGCAGAGGCAATTGATGAAAAGGATAGGCCTTTGTCCAGCATCTCAGTTAAGTATTGCAAAATCTGAGGAATATTTGGTACAATCGTGTCAATTCCTTGTGCCTGGTTCCAAGCACAGAATCTCTTCCATTTTTCAGCATAAGATTTTCTGGTACTAGGCCTCCTGGCCTCCAAAATAACATCCATCACCGCTTTATAAAGAGGGGTGTTTTGAATGACTAAATTATCCGCCATGCTGCCAGATTTAAGGTCTTGAGTTGGCTGTGCAGGATCCGGCTGTTTTGTTGGGACAGTAAGTGAGGAATTTGAGGTAATGTCCAGGCTGGGTATTGAGACAAGTTCCTTAGGACTGGGTACCAGTGCTGGCGGGGCCAGTCTGGGGCAATCAGTATCATTTTTGGCTTCTCTTGTCTGACCTTTAGGAGTACCTTGGGGAGGAGGGGCAGTGGAGGAAAGGCATATACTGTTAGGTTTTTCCAGCTTAAAGATAGAGCATCCACTTTCCATGCTTGCTTGTGATAAGTCCTTGTGCAGAACCCTCTGTAGTTGGCAGTTGTGAAGGGAGGCAAATAGATCTATGTCCGGGCATCCCCATTTCCTTGTTATTATGCTGAATATTTGCGGATCCAATTTCCACTCATGGGGATCCATGAGGTTTCTGCTTAGTTCGTCTGCCAGAGTATTTATCTTTCCTGGCAGGAATTGTGCCTGCAGATGTACTTGGTAAGTCAATGCTGTGTCCCACAAAGTCATGGCTAGTCTGCAAAAGGGATAGGAATGAGTGCCTCCCTGCTTGTTTATGTAACACATGACTGTGGTATTGTCCGTTTTTATCAGTAGTTGTCCCAGATGAAGTTGGTCCTTGCAGGCTGTCAGGGCATTCTGAACAGCTAGCATCTCTTTTTGATTGATATGTAGATGCATTTGGCTTGGGGACCATGTGCCCTGAATACATCTTCCTGCCATATTGGCCCCCCAGGCATAATCTGATGCATCTGTTAATGTTTGCCTGACTGTGAGTAAAGCAAATGGCTGTCCCTTGTTGTGGTGACAGGCCCTTGCCCACCACTGAAACTCCTGTTGCAAGCAGGGAATGAGGGTAATTATTGTTTCCAGGCTGTGACAATGTTGAGTGCAAACACTTTTTAGATACCATTGAAGTTTCCTCATATGCAGTCTTGCATATGGAATTAGCAGAATGCAGGATGCCACGAAGCCCAAAGCCTGCAGAATTTTTCTTGCAGATAACTGGGTCTTTGTTGCCAACAGTTTGAAATAAGTAGTCAGTTGCCTTTGTCTGGCATGAGATGAGCCATCTGGGCAGTTGTATTTAAGCTTGCACCCAGGAATATTATCTCTTGAGAGGGTACAAGTTTTGATTTCTTTGCGTTTACCATGTACCCTAGGGCATGCTTGTAATCTTTATTTACAAACGCCAGATGCTGTAATAGAATGTCCTTGTTCTCTGCTTGAATGAGGCAGTCGTCAAAGTAAGGATATATTTGTATTCCTCTTTGTTTGCAAAATGCAATTACTTGAGACAGGCATCTTGTGAAGACCCTGGGTGCAGTAGATAAGCCAAAGGGCAGTGCAGAGAATTGGTAGTGCATTGAGCCAGCTATGAATCTGAGGTATCTTCTGCATGATTGTCTGACTGGGACATGCAGGTATGCCTCTTTTAGGTCTTAAGTCACAAGCCAAGTCTTCTTGCCCAGCATAGGCAGAAGCTGCTGCAGAGTCAACATTTTCAATTTTGGAATATCCATATATGTGTTTAGAATATATAGGTCCAGTATTGGTCTCCAGGCTTTGTCCTTTCTGGGCACCAAGAACAGTCTTGAGTAAAATCCTTGTCGCTGTTCTTGCTCTGGTACATGCTGAATGGCCCTCATGTACATGAGGCATGAAATTTGCTTTTGTGCCTCTGCCCATTGATTTTCTGGTAGGTCTGGCAAACAGTTTGCCCTTGGCAGGGTATGAAAGCGAAACTTGTAGCCTTGTGACACTATGTTCAAGACCCGTTTGTCCTGGGTTATGTGCCAATTTTGATGAAAAAGTGCTAGTTTTCCCCCTAAAGGTGCTGCCAGAAGATAAGTGCTTGGCGCAGGCAGGGAAAAGTCAATGGGACTGTTTCCTGTATGGATGTGATTTGTCTTCTCCGCTTTTGGAGGTAGAAGCACCCCACTATTTAGACCTGTATGTGCCTTGGGGCTGGGACCTGCCTCTAGGGTGTCTGTATCTGCCCCTTTGTGGCCTGTCTTCACTGGAAAGGACCAGTTCTTTGTAGGCCAGTGTCTGCAAAATCTTGGAGGCTGTACCTTTAAGAAATCCTTGACTGTTTGCATAGATTTTGCTTTGTCCTCCATTTTCAACACCTCCTCTGCTTTAACACCAAACAAGGTGGTATGCTGTAATGGAGCATCTAATAATTTTGCTTTAACATGATCAGGCAGATTCTGTTCCTTTAACCAAGCATGCCTCCTGATGCTAGAACCTGTAACAGCGGCCCTGCAGGAGGCCTCCAGAGAATCAAAACCACATTGCAAAGTATGCTTTCCAACTTGTTCAGCTGCATGCAATAAATCCTGCATTTCTTTGTTTTCTGCACATTCAGAACTTAACATTTTCTGTTTAAGCAGTGACATAATATATTGCTATATTGCTTTTTAAGCATATGAAACTGACAATTTAAAGCCCTTATAGCCAAGGCAGCAGAAGTGTAAATCTTTTTTCCCCATCTGTCCATTGCCCTAGAATCTCTGTCAGAGGGGGTAAGGTTTTTTGCAGTGGAAGCCTTGACCCCTTTGGGACTCGGAGATAGTTTCTGGGTCAGCGGTAGGGTTTTTAAAAAGAAATTTATGGGAATAAGGAACCCTGTAGTATCTGTCTAGCTTAAGAGGAGCTGGAGGCAGGGAGTCAGACTGAACTCTGAAAAAACATCTACAATGTCTAACACAGGAGGAATAGCAAGGAGCCTGTGCTGAGGCAGTAAAAGTAAGTCTCTGAGCCTTTTCTTAGATTCTGAATAATCTTGGCTCTCCCAGTGAAAATGCTCCCGCATGGTATGCAGAGTTTCCCCAAAAAGAATAATCCGCTGGAAGAGATGCTGAAGGGATAGAATCTTCAGCATCAGAATCCTCATAGGGAGGAAGAGAGTATTCCTGATCAGAAGAGGAATCAGATGAAATGGAAACCTGATCTGAAGATTCATTCTGTCTCTTGCCTACGCCTCTTATCAGGAGGGGGGATGGGAACCCATGATCAAAGTAATTAGGTCTTCGGCCACTTTGAGAATCTGTTTTTTAGGCATGGAGGCCTGTCCATGGGGCTGCTGTACTTGTTTCTTTGTCTTTAAAGGTGCTTTAGTCTTTGCCTTTGAAGCCAAAGTCGGTTTTACATATAATTGTGTTGGCCTGAAAACACCCTCAGAAGCCGATGCCTGCTCAGCGGCTCCGGACCCATCTAAGGGAATAGTTTATGAGCTTCCAATACCTTGAGTTTCCAGCAGCCTAGTCGGCTCCACGTGGGAATTGGTAGCAGCCTGCGGCTCTAAAGTAGCGGGTGTCAGGGGGTGCGAAAGCGCCTCACTGAGAACCGGCAACTGGCTTAGAAGAAGCCTAGTAGTCAGTTTTGGACCTCGGATGCTTGTCCTTTTCTTCTTTTTCCTTGCGTTTCTTGTGAACTGCGGTAGTCGGATGGCTATCAGACGACATTTTGTAATAAAATCTTCTGCCAAAATAGTGAAATGCAAAATCGTAACAACGCTTAATAGTGTGTTGATTAAATCTAGCACAGAACCTACAATTAGCAACGTCGTGGTCACGGCCTAGGCAAGGCATACAGTAGGAATGAAAGTCCTTATGAGGCATTTGCTTCCCATAAGAAATACAATTATTAACTTTTTCTGACATCCGTCTGGAGCAAGAAAGAAGTTTCCCCAACGAGGTACTTGACTTTTAATGAAGACTTCGGATCTGAAATTCGAACACGAAAATCTGGCACTTGCGAACTGCTTTTGCTTCGGGCTCCGCGCGGCAAGAAAGACTGAAGAAAATGGCGTCGGCTGCATCTTTTATACCCCTGGCGTACTAACGTCACGAAGGAAGCGACAGCAACCGACGCTGGACCTAGACTTTGGAATTCAGGCCAAATGTGGGTAGCCTGCCAGCAGGATAACCCAATTGTAATGACTGCAACAGTGAAACATGAACATCTGGCAGTAAGGCCCTAATTGCCAAGGTTGCAGATGTATAAACCTTTTTTTCCCCATCTATCCAGTGCCCTTGAATCTCTGTCAGAGGGGGTAGGATTTTTTGCTGTTGAGGCCTTAACTCCCTTTGGACCCTGTGAAATAGTTTCAGGATCAGCAGCAGGGTTTCTAAATAAAAATGTGCGAGTCAGGGACCCTGCAATATCTGTCAGGCTTGCTGAGAGCTGGCGGTAAGGAGTCAAGCTCGACTCCGAAAACACATCATCCACAATATCTAAAACAGGGGGTATGGCTAAAGGCCTGTGCTGAGGGAGAAGGAAATCCCCAAGCCTCTTTTTTGATTCTGAGAAATCTTGACTCTCCCAGTGAAAATGCTCCCTCAAAGTATGCAAGGTTTCTCCAAATAAATAATCCTCAGGAGGCGATGCAGATGGTATGGACTCCTCTGCATCAGAATCCTCATAGGGAGATATAGATAATTCCTGATCAGAAGAGGAATCAGAAGAAATAGAAACCTGATTTGAAGATTCATAATCAGTGTCTTGCCTAGGCCTATCTGGAGGGGGATGGGAACCCCTGATCAAGGTAATAAGGTCTTCAGCCATTTTGATCATTGTTTTTTAGGCATAGATGCCTGTGAACGGGGCTCACGCGTCAGTTTTTTAGTTTTAGAAGTTGCTTTTGTCTTTGGTTTTGCAGCTGTCAGTTTGATATAAAAATGTTGAGGCCTGAATACCCCCTCAGAAGCTGATGCCTGCTCAGCGGCTCCGGACCCACCAGAGAGAGATACATCCGTGGGTCCAATACTTTGAGTATCTCACGGCATGCTGGACTCCACATGGGTGTCGGTAGAGGCCTGCGGCTTGAAAGTAGCAGGTATCAGGGGCTGCGAAAGCTCCTCACTGAGTACTGGCGAATCAGCGACTGGCTTAGGAGAATCTTCGTTGTCGGTTTTGGACCTCTACTGTCTCTCGCTGTCCTTTTCTTTGCGTTTTTTATGTACTCCGGTAGTCGGATTGCTATCCGACGACATTTCTGGGTAGTTAAATCTGTTTGCAAAATACTCTGAGGCAAAACTATACAGACGCTTAATAGTGCGTTGGTTAACTCTAGCACAAAACTGACAGCCGGGCACGTTGTGGTCAGGGCCTAGGCAAGGAATGCAGTATAAATGGAAATCCTTATGAGGTATTTGCTTCCCACAAGTAATACAATTATTAACTTTTTCTGACATCGGTATGGAGCAAGAAAAAAGTTTCCCCAACGGGGTACTTAGCTTTAGTGAAGACTTCGGTTCTGAAACTCAAAATCTAATATTTCAGGAGTCGGCCGACTGGCACTTGCGAAATGCTTCTGCTTCAGGCACCGTGAGACAAGAAAGACTAAAGAAAATGGCGTCGGCTGCCTGTTTTATACTCCTGATGACCTGATGTAATGGAAGAGGAGACCGCAACCGACGCAGGACCCACGACTTTGGAATTCAGGCTGACTGAGGGCAACCTGCCAGCAGATTACCCAAATGTAATGACTGCAAAAGTGAAACACGAACATCTGGAGGCTCTTGCTTTTCGTAAGGATCGCAAAATATAAGCGGTAAAAAATGCTTTTATTCTCGTTAGTTTTATACACAGGTCAGGCAATTTTTTATCAAGGAAAAGAGAAGTTGTTGGCAATAATTAATAGAAAGAGTTGAAAAAATGTATCTGTGTATCTGGGAAGGGAAGAAGGTAAGGGTCAAGCGGGATCAGTTGATCATTCCAACAGAACAAGATGGTTCAGGATTACCTGGCTTGAAGGGACACTTTAGAGCAGCACAGTTCAGGCTCGTATACATAACACAAGCATAAAAAAAAGAAGTTATGTTCTTACCATAACGTTCCATGCGAGTTGTTCATCTCGCCTTTTTGTTCTTACACGTGGGTTTGGAGCCGATCCCTCGGCTCAGAGTCGGCCGCTTTTCAAGCTCAAACTCTCAGAGAAGCTCGAGACACAGTATATATCCCATGATGCTCTACTGTAAACCCCAGATCTAGTATGCTGCACCCAAAGACAGCCTAAAAAAATAAGCACTGCAGTACCTACCTATCTAGGTACCTCTAGATTTGGAGAAAGAAAAACAGTCTTAAGGAGACAAGCTGACAAGACCAACCAATCCACCAAGACAACCATTCTACTCACTAGGAGGGGGAAGGTGGGAGGGAATGTAAGAACAAAAAGGCGAGATGAACAACTCACATGGACCGTTATGGTAAGAACATAACTTCTTTATGTGAAGTTGTTCTATCTCGCCGTTTTGTTATTACATGTGGGTAGTGTCCCAAGCACCTTATAATCCTAAGCAGCTCAAGGGAGAACATTCCTGAGCACAGTGGAACCAAAGGAAGCCCTGTCCCTGGAGGCCCTGTCCACTTCATGTGTGATAAATGTGTGAGGTTTGGGCAAAGTAGCAGCTGCACAGATGATATCCAAGGGTAAACGAGCTGCATGAGCTAATGACGTAGAAACAGCGCGGGTAGAATGGGCTTTGACATTAGTCAGTAATGGCTGATTAGTGGAGGAATAAATGAATTTAATGCAATCAGAAAGCCACTTAGATAATGTGATTTTTGATACCGCAGAACCTTTCTTGTTCTCTGCGTAGGAGACAGAGTTGATCAGATTGCCTGAAATCTTTCATTCTGTCCAAGTAGAATCGCAATTGTCTGTGAACATTCAAGCTTGTGTAACATACTCCAGTCTGTTGGTATCATGTCTAAAAAAAAGTTGGGAGCTCAATGGACTGATTTAAGTTACTTTCGGATCAGACCATAGGAAGAAAGGTAGGATTTGTCCTGAGGGACACCCTTATCAGGATGGAAGATCAAATATGGGGGCCTGAAAGATAGAGCTTGGAGTTCAGAGACCCTACGTGCAGATGTAATGGCTACCAGAAATATTGTTTTCCCAAGACAAACTTCAAATCACAAGATGACGCGGGTTTGAAGGGGGTAAGCATCAATTGGGATAAAATAAGATTCAAATTCCAGGGAGACACAGGGTGTCTGATAGGTGGTCTGAGATGGTGGGTCCCTTTCAAAAAGGCTTTAGTCTGTGGGACATGTTAGATCAGTTAAACCCTACATGAAATTTGGAAATGGCAGCCAACTGAACCCTTATGGTGGCAGCTGCTGCGCCATCATAGAACAAGGAGGACAAGAACTCTAATATGGTATGAATAGGCGCAACATATGGGTCAACATCGTGGTGAGAAGCCCAGTGAACAAATTGTTTCCATTTGCTATTATATAGCTTCCTGGCTGACAGTTTATGAGAGGAAACTATAATATGTTGGACCGTGGGAGACCAATCTTGAGACCTGGCTAATATGGGAATTGGAGCAGCCAAGCTGTCAGTTTTAGTGAGATGGAGGGATGAAGAACTCCCAACGAATGAGTCAGAAGGTCTGGCACTGGGTCCAGAACCCATGGTTCTTCCACTTGATACTTCTGTAGGAAGGGGAACCAAATCTGACGAGGCCAAGAGGGGGCTATCAGAATAACAGTCCTTCCCAAACTTTTGGCTTTCTGTATGAACTTGGGAATTAGGGGAATTGGCGGGAAGGCATACAGGAGGCCCGGGGGCCAATCGTGTACAAGCGCGTCCCTCGGGTTGCTCTCCATTGGGGGATAAAGGGCAAAGTAGCTTCTGCATTTGGCATTCATCGGAGATGCAAACAAATCGCAGAAAGGCTGGTCCCACCTGCGGAAAATCTCGTCCGCCACCTGTTTGAGGGACCACTCATGAGGCAACAGGATGGCCCTGCTCAGTTTGTCCGCTATCAAGTTGGATGACCCCGGGATCTGCCTTGCTATCAGAAAGCGCCTGGTGGATACAGCCCACTACCAAATTCCTCTCGGCATAAGGGATACGATCTGGTTCCCCCTTGCTTGTTGATGTAACAGACTACTGACATGTTGTCCATCTGAACTGCAACTGTCCCTGGAGGAAGACCGTCGTGAAAGTGTTGCAACGCCAGGAACACCGCTCTCAGCTCCAGGAAATTTATATGCAAATGTGATTCCATGCTCTACCAAGTACCTTGGACAGTCTTTTCCTGAAATAACCCCCCCACCCTATCAGGGAAGCATCCGTGGTCACTGTGGGTTGGGGGAGAACAAGGGGACGTCAGACTACTATCTGCTCGCTGTTCAGCCACCAATTGAGATCCTTCTTGCAAAGATTTGTTAACAGAATCTCGTGACATGGGCAGTTGTTGGTAAGACCATTGTGTGAAGAGTAACCACTGGAGTATCCGCATGTGCATGCGTCCCAACAGGGCTGCTATTAGCGTCGCTGCCATTGTGCCTAACAGCTTCAATATCTGGGATGCAGGAGCTTTGTTCTGGGTCAACAGACTGGACATTTGACTTCTTAGGGATAAGATTCTTGTTTGAGGCAACCTGATCCTTGAATCGACAGTGTCTAGCTCTGCTCCCATAAAGGTAACACGCTGCGAGGGCGATAACGCAGATTTTTCGAGGTTTAAGGTTATGCCCAACTGGTAACAGGTTGATGGTGTAGTCGCTTGCCTGAATTAGTTGATACCTGGAGGTGGCGGTGAGGAGCCAGTCGTCCAGATATGGAAACACCCGGAATCCTAAGCGTCTCAGGTGAGCCGTGACCACTGCCATACATTTGGTGAACACTCTGGGGGCTGCGGTGAGACCAAAGGGCAGGGCTCTGAATTGGTAATGACTGGCCCCCAGCCGGAAACGCAAGTGATCTCTGGATGATCTGGCCATTTTGATGAGGTAGTAAGCATCCTTGAGATCTATAGAGCACATCCAATCGCCCGTTTCTAGAAACGAAGTATCGACTGAAGCGTGACCATCCGGAACTTTTCCTTCTTGACGAAGGTGTTGAGCTTGCTGAGGTCCAATATGGGCCTCCAGTCCCCTGTTTTCTTTGGAACTAAAAAGAACCCTGAGCAAGTTCCGGATCCTATCTGGTCCGCCGGGACTGGCTGGATGACTCTCTTGTCTAGCAGGTTTTGAATCTCTATGGCTGCTAGTTTTCGCAGACTGGATGGAACGTCTGGAATACTTGTACACATGGGAAGGGATTTTGTAAAGGGAATGTAGTAACCTCTGGAAATGATGCTTTTTACCCAAGAATCCGTTGTAATGTTTAGCCAGGCGCTTGGGTATAAAGCCAAGCGACCCCTGACCACCTCCAGAGCAGGACAGCCGGGCTTCCTTTCAGGAATGCTGATAGGGCGTACTAGAGAACTGCTCCCTGTCACCCTGATTTTGCGGACCCAGTCTGCCGTTTGGGCAGCGTCTTCCATTTTTACCCCCTCCTCTACCCCTAGAGGGGGTATCAGTAGGTGTGTTCTGGAAAGCTCCTTGGGGCTTTCGAAACCACATTTTTCCACTTCGTTGCCCTTTGGGGTATGGTCTAGTTGGAGTGGAAAAACAGACTCCTACAGCAGACAGAGTCTTTCCTTCTAGTTCACACCTAGTGAGTGTGTCTCCTTAACTTTAGGCCCGAACAAGGCGGAACCATCTAATGGGGTATTGACGAAGGAAGACTTGAAGGCTTCCGCAAAGGAGCAAAAGCTCATCCAGGACTGTCTCCTAAAAGCTAATGCTGAACCTGCTGCCCTACTCAATCCATTGGCAGCATAAGAAATGAGCCGCATGGATGAGTTGACTACAGAATTGAAGGTGTTGAGTTGTGCAGTCACTTTCTCAGAAACTGCATCAGCTGTGTTACCCTGTAGAGTATCTCCCAGCTCTTTAAGGAGATCTCGTTGAAGGCGTGTAAAGTGGGTTAGGCAGTTGAGCGATCTCATGGAAAATGCCGCAGAACTAAATATGCGTTTCCCATACCTGTCCATCGTCCTAGAATCCCTATTAGGAGGATGGACAGAAGAGGTTTCAGACATCTCTTTCTTGGTGGCTGCCGCCACCACCACGGCATCAACCGGGACTCCCTTGGTAAGAAAGGCCTTGTCAGCAGGGGAAGTAATGAACTTGTTGGGCCTCCGAGGGACCGGTTCCATTGAATCAGGGGACTCCCACGCCCTTCGAACAACCAAATCCATTAGTTCGTCAAAGGGAGGAGTAAACCAGGAGGTGGATGGTTGACACCCAAAGACCTTCAGGAGTACCGACTCATCCTCAGTAGGGGCAAGGGATTGCTAATCACCCCTCTGCCTTAAGATCTCCAATATGTCTGCAAATGAGACATCCTCTGAGGGGGATCGTGGGGGACCCTTCTGATTCCTCTAAGTCGGTGTCCGATGTCAGGGATTCCTGTGGGGAATCCAAGTGCCTCCTCTTGCACAGTCTCTTCCTAGGTACTTCATCAGTCTGGTGAAGTCCCTGTACAGGTGGGGACACCCAATGGGGATACCTGAGGCTCTGGGTCTCGACGCTTGGTAGGGACCTGTGGGGAAGAGACAGAACGTGGCCCTTTGGGGGGAGGGTAAGAAAGATCCGAAGAGGTAGTGGTCTTAGAAGACATGACCTTCCTCATTGCAACGAAGGCACCAGAATCCCGGTCCGAGAAGTCTGTCGGCTCGGAAGAGGCTAGCAGCCCTCCCAAAACAGAGACCCCGCACTCCAATCCAGAGGACGGAGCCGAACTCACCTGCGCCGAAGCCCCGAGGGGAAGGGTCGGAACCGAAGTCTCGGTTTGACTCTCTACCCCGGAGCCAGCGAGGGAGTGTCTGGTCCGAGACTCCCCGGATGTAACAGAGGAGATCAAGGTCGACGGAGCTGGATTGAACCTCAGCTCCAAGGGCTCTACCAACATCGGTCCTCTCTGCCCTGGCTCAGAGAGTTCAATTGGCTTCGGAGGAGGAGGAGTAGAGAGTAGGAGTAGCATTTCAGCAGAAAGCATTTTGGCCAGGGCCGGGTTCTCTAGCAATCTCTTAACCACGCGGTCCAGGTCCACATCAGATAGCCTCTAAGAATGGGTCGAAGGGGCCGAAGACGGCACAGATTGAAGAATCGGAGACTGAAGTCTCCAACACCGGATCCACAACTAGACTCAGAGATAAAGGTTTAGTACACTGCTCCAAAAGCTGTGGAGCCGATGATCGAACCATACTAGAGGAGCTTGGAGCAGAGGACTTGGGCTCCGAGGACCCCTTGGACGACTTCGACCCCTTCGAAGCCTTGGAAGAAAGGTCGGTCTTGTCCAGCGCAGCCTGAAAATCAGGCTTCAGGAGTCCCCTTATCCATCAGCTTCCTACGCCTTTCCAGAAGTACCCTGGCGCTAAAGGAGTGGCAGATAGAGCACACTTCCTGCAAATGAACAGATCCTAAACAGTACACAGGTGGAGTGGTTGTCCGTCACAAACATTTTTTGGCCACACACACCTTTTGAAGCCAGACTTTTGATTCTCTGATATTTTTGAAAAAGAGAGGAAATATATATATATATATATATATATATATATATATATACATATATAAAATATATAATATATAATGTGTATATATGTTCAGATCCCTGAACTGAAACTATGAGTATAAACACAAAAAAAAAAAAAGTTATTTAAATATTTTTTAATATCAACTCTCTACAGAACTAGCTAATCTCTAAATGTTCTAACTAATTTTAAACTACCACTAATAAAATTAGCACACACAAAGGAGCTGGCAGAGCCCTGTCACGACCAAAAAACTAAGAAAGGCCTAGAAAAAAACAGCCGTTAAGAAAAACACTCCAAAAAATATACCAGTCTACACACTAACTCTAAAGTCTATTTTTTTAAAGAAAAAGTACAGTTTTGTACCTACCATAAATGTAAATGTTAGAGTGCTCATACAGCTGCAGTCATTACAGATGGGTTTATCCTGCCGTCAGGCGGGTCCTCTGTCGGCCGAATTCCAAAGTCTAGGTCCGGTGTCGGTTGTCGTCGCTTCTTCCCTGACGTCAGTGCGGCAGGGGTATAAGAGAGGCAGCAGACGCCATTTTCTTCAGTTTTTCTTGCCCCAGATGTCAGGTGCCCCCAGAAGGAAGGCAAAACATAATATTATGCAAACATGCAATGTAGGTAAATCAAAAAGCAGTAGTTGCAAGCAAATACACCATAAAAGAATAACCCAAAAAGGTTATATGATAAAGTTGTTTGTCATAAGGCCTGTCCTAAGAGGGGAAGGAGGGAGGGTAACCTGGACTGCAGCTGTATGAGCACTAGAACATCTACATTTATGGTAGGTACAAAACTGTACTATGTTCATCGTGCACACAGCTGCAGTCATTACAGATGGGTAGAATCCCAAAGCTAAGTAAGGGTGGTAGGCACTAAGTGGAGCTAGGAGGGGCTAGGATGCCCTGCAGGACTGCTGTGGCAAAGCCCGCTTTAGATTTTGAGTATAGTGGAAGGTGGTAGTGCTTGGAGAAAGTGTGCGCTGAACTCCAAGTAGCTGCTTCCAAAATGTCCTTGGTAGGGACCCCCCTGAGGAAAGCTGCAGAGGTAGCTGTAGCCCTGGTGGAGTGGGATCTGATGTATACAGGCACAGATTTTCCATGAAATGAATAACTAAAGCGTATGCAGTGGGGTATCCATTTTGAAATTGTCTGTTTGGAAATAGCCTTTCCCTGAGCACCTGTAGCATAGGACACAAAGAGCTGCTCAGATTTCCTGAATGACTTTGTTCTGTCCAAGTAATAACGAAGTTGTCTGTGAATGTCCAAGGAATGTAGTAGTTTCTCCCCTTTGTTCTGTGGATTTGGATAAAAGATAGGTAAATGAATAGTCTGATTCAAAGCTACACTGGATACTACCTTTGGCATGAAGGTAGGGTTGGTTCGTAAGGAAACTCTGTCCTGATGAAAAATGATGAATGGTTGCACAACCATGAGGGCCTGTAGCTCCGAAACTCTGCATGCTGAAGTAATAGCCAGAAGGAAGGCTGTTTTCCACGACAATTACTGTAGCTCTGTTGAAGAAGCCGGCTCAAAGGGAGGCAGGGTCAGCTTTTCCAATACGAAGTTGAGGTCCCAAGCTGGAACTGGTGGTTTCCGTGGGGGTTTTATATTTTTTGCCCCTCTGAGGAACTGCCTTAATAGAGGATGTGAGAATAAAGGAGGATCTGTATTGTATTGTGCAGAAATGGCTGAAGCGTGGATCTTGATGGAGGAGAAGGAAAGGCCACTGTTTAACATCTCAGCTAGGTACTGTAAAATTTGAGGTATATTTATTACCCAAGGATTCTGGCCCTTTTCTTGATTCCAGGAACAAAATCGTTTCCATTTGGCGGAGTAGGCTTTTCTAGCAGAGGGTCTTCTGGCCTCCAAGATGACATCCTGCACCTCCTTGGAGAGGAGAGTCTGTTGGGAAATTAAAGTATTCTCCATGCAGCTAGATTTAGGGTTTTGAGCTGGCTGTGAAGGGTTTTGTAGTTGTGCTGGGACAACAGACGAGGAACTAGAGGTAGGATCCATGGTGGTGAGTGTGTCAGGCTCTTTAGGAGAGGATACCAGTGCTGTCGTGGCTAGTCTGGAGCAATGAGAATCATTTGTGGCCTCTCTGCTCTGGCTTTTAATAGAACTTTGGTCAGTAGAGGAAGAGGCGGGAAGGCATAGACTGTCAATGTTGTCCAACTGAAAGAGTGCGTCCACTTTCCAGGCCTGTGGATGATAGGTCCTTGAACAGAATTTTTTCAACTGGTAATTTCTGTGGGTAGCAAATAGATCTGTGTCTGGCTGTCCCCATGCCTGAGTTATCTTTGAGAAGACTTGAGGATGCAACTTCCATTCGTGTGGGTCTGTCACATTTCTTCTTAAGTTGTCTGCCAGTGTGTTTTCCTACCCTGGCAGGAATTGTGCCTGTAGTTGAATTTGTAATTCCAGTGCTGTGTTCCACAGGGTCATGGCTTGCCTGCACAGGGGGTATGAATGAGTTCCCCCCTGTTTATGTACCACATGACTGTGGTGTTGTCTGTCCTTATCAATAGCTGGCCTGGATGGAGTAGGTCTTTGAAGGTCATAAGAGCATCTGCACTGCTAGCATCTCCTTTTGGTTGATGTGTAGGTGCTTCTCTGTTTGGGACCATTTTTCCCTGAATGCACTGATCTGCCATGTGTGCTCCCCAGGCGTAGTCTGAGGCATCCGTTGTGATGATTTGAGTTGCTTGAGCTAAACAGAAAGGGAGATCTGTGTTTCTTTGGCATGCTCGAGCCCACCACAAAAATTCCTTTTGAAGGCATGGAATGAGTGGTATAATTGTTTCCAAGCTGTGGCTGTGTTGAGATCATAAATTTTTTAGGTACCACTGTAGTTACCTCATATGCAGATTTGCACATGGTATTAGTAGGATGCAAGATGCCATGAATCCAAGAGCCTGCAGGACTTTCCTTGCAGTTAGTCTGGTGAAAGTTGCCATTTTGTTGAAGTATTGAGACAGTTGCCCTTGTTTGTCTGGCGTGAGGTAGGCCATCTGGGTGGTTGTATTTAAGCTGGCACCCAGGAAAATTATCTGTTGAGAAGGTATTAGTTTTGATTTCTTTTTGTTCACTGTATATCCCAGTTAGTTTAACAGTTTTATTACAAACGCCAGATGCTGCAATAGAATGTCCTTGCTGTCCGCTTGGATCAGGAAGTCGTCCCGATATGGGTAGATTTGTATACCTTGTTGTCTGCAGAAGGCAATTACTGATGCCAGGCATTTCGTAAACACTCTGGGCGCAGCAGATAAGCCAAACGGCAATGCAGAGAATTGGTAATGGGTTGAACCTGCAAGAAATCTGAGGTATCTTCTGCAATCTTGTCTGATAGGGACATGCAGGTATGCCTCCTTGAGGTCCAACGTTACCAGCCAAGACTCCTTGCCCAGCATGGGAAGAAGCTGCTGTAATGGGAGCATCTTGAATTTTGGCACCTGTAGATTTGTGTTTAGGATGGATATGTCTAAGATGGGTCTCCAATCTTTGTCCTTCCTTGGTACCAGAAATAGTCTGGTACAATATTGGCCTCCAATCTCTGGTTCGTTTTGGTATTAAAAAGAACCTGGAGTAAGTTCCGGATCCTATCTGGTCTGCTGGGATGGACTGGATGACTCTCTTTAAAAGCAACTTGTTGATCTCCAAAGATGCCTGATCCCAGTGATTGGGTGGTACATCTGGGATCTTCTTGGGAACAAACGGTGGAAGGGAAAAGGGTATGTTATAGCCTCTGGTAACAACTCTTTGTACCCACTTGTCCTGAGTGATCTTTAGCCAGGCTTCTGGATACAAAGAAATGCGACCCCTGACTGGCCCCAAAGAAACACAGTCGGGCCTCATCAGGAGCGCTGATAAGGCCGTCCCAGAAAGGAATCATGGCCTTGCTGGTATTGCGGACCGCCCCTGCCTCTTGGGCAACATCTCCCATTTCCTCCTCCTCCTCTGCCTCTGAAGGATGATTCACCCTGTGTGTCCGGAAAGACCCTCTGGGACTTTTTGAACCACATTTTACTGCCCCATTGACCTTTGGGGTATGGTCGAGGGGGAACAGTAAAACGTACGCCCACGGCAGGAAGTGTCTTTCCTTCTTGCTCACACCGAGTGAGTGTGTCCTCCACCTTGGAACCAAACAATGAGGAACCATCAAATGGGGCGCTGGTGAAAGTAGACTTGAACGGGTCCGCAAAATTACACAAGCGCATCCAGGAGTGACGCCTCAGGGCAACTCCTGAACCCGCTGCTCTACTCGCTCCATCAGCCACATAAAAGATAAGCCGCATGGAGGAGTTAACTATAGAATTTAAGGTAGACAACTGAGCAGAGATCTTGTCAGGACTCGCTCAGTACACGCACCTTGTATAGAATCTTATAACTCCTTGAGGAGATCCCTCTGTAATCTAGTGAAGTGAGCGAGATAGTTCAACGATCGAAGGGTAAATGCCGCTGAACTAAAGATACGCTTCCCAAATCTGTCCATCTGTAGAGAATCCTTATTTGGTGGATGAACAGAGGAAGAAGTCTCCACCAGCTCCTTCTTTGTGGCCGCCGCCACCACCATGGTATCTACGGGAACGCCCTTAGACAAAAACTCTTTAGCAGGAGGGGCAGACAGAAACTTATTGGGTCTTCTGGGGACTGGCTCCACGGCATCAGGAGTATCCCACACCTTTCAACCAACTAGATCCATCAGTTCGTCAAAAGGTGGAGACACCCAAGAGGCAGAAGGTTGAGACCCAAAAGCATTCAGATACACACACTCCTCATCAGAAGGGTTGACAGTGGACCAGTCACACCTCTGCTTAAGAATCTCCAAGATGTCCATGAAGAAGACAGAGGATGATTTGGGGGACCCTTCACACTCAGAGGTCAGTGTCCGATGTCAAGGACTCATCCTGGGAGTCAACATGCTTACTCTTACATAGCCTCTTCCGGGGAGGCTCCTTGAAAGGGCATTCCAGGGAGGCCTCGGAAGAGTGGGGCCACCAGCCGATGGCTCCTGAGGCTGACGGTCTCTGCTGTCTCCGGAGAGAGTAGGGGCTGAGACCGAAGTGGGTGCTCTCGGGGAAGAGTGCTAGTACCACTGGTAAGGGCTGGAGAACGAGACCGCACACTCATCTCAAACGCCGACCTCTCTGGCTCCAAAGACCTCCCCCGCTCCAGAGAGACAAAGGTTGACATAGAAGCCAGAGCCAACGACTCAGAGATAGATGCAGGGTCAGAGCTTACCCTGGCCGACGCACAGAGAGGAACCGAAGATAAATTCCAACCCTCCCTGTTGGCGCCAAAAGGAGAGCTTCAGCCCCTGGACACGATGGATGGCACCGAGCGTGTTGAAGTCGAACCCTGCTCCAAAGCGGCGACAAAGGGAGCTGGAACCTATAGTACCTCCAGTGGCACCAAGCACTCCGGCTCCGAAGGGTAGACATGGCTCGGAGGAAGAATAGACAAGGGCAAAGCTGGATCGAGTGGCTCCTGAGCCGACTAGGTCAGCGCCACCAATAATTTTGGCAAGGCAGACGACTTAAGGAGTCTCAACACTACCCTCACCACATCATCTTCCGCAAGGCTCCTGGAAGATCTGGAAGACATAGTAGGGTATCTTGATCTAGGAGGCACTGGAGATTTCAGTAACATAGAAACCGGTAGGTAATCCACAGACTGGCTCAGAAAAGCAGATTCAATTGGTTCCGAGATCGGCTCCAAAACACTTGGAACTGACTGACACCATAATAGTGCTCTCCTTCGGCTCCGAAGGCAGTGGAGTCGAGGAGACAGATTTTGACTGTTTAGAAGGCTACTCCGAGACACCAGCCAGCGCCAGAGAAAGCCCTTTTGAAGACTTAGATTTGCCAGACTTGGAGGAACCCAAAGAACTAGCTAGAAATTACTCAAAAGATTGTTTTAGTAGACCCTTGAGTATAAGCTTGTTCTTTCTCTCCTGTAACACCCTAGGAGAGAAAGCATGGCAGAACAAACATGATTCCTGCAGGTGGATGGCCCCTAAACAGTAGACACGGGTACTGTAGCCATCCGTTAAAGACATCTTTTGGGAGAATTTCATGCACTTCTTAAAACCCGAAGGTTTGCGCTCCTTACTCTCTTCAGACATCACACACACACACACACACACACACACACACACACACACACACACACACACACACACACACACACACACACACACACACACACACAGAGAAGAACAACCACCTCAACAGAAAGGACTACTGACACCTACAGACAATACCTCCAGGAGAGGAAAGGAGGGAGGGTTAGTAAGAATGTAAGGCGAGATGGGACTACATACATTGAACGCTATGGTGCGCACATAACTTCTTGATGTTATGTAGTCCAATCTCACCTTCATTCTTACCTGGACAGCGTCCCTAGCACCTTGACCTTGGGTGGCTCAGTGAAAAATACTCTTGAGCACAGTGGAACCAAAGGAAGATCTGCCTCTAGAGAACAGATCTAATTTGTAATGACTAATAAAGGTATGAGGCGACACCCATGTTGCTGCAGCACTAATATCATCCATAGACATCCTAGCCTGAAACGCAGTTGAGGTAGCCACAGATCGTGTAGAATGAGCCTTCACTTTAAAGGGTAATTCTTAGCCATTGGAAGCATAAATAAATGAGATGCAATCGGAAATTCAGCGAGACAAGGTTACCTTAGAAACCTGAACCCCAAGTCTAGTGTCTGAAAACTAGACAAACATTTGATCTGATTTCCTGAAATCTTTCATCCTATGTAAATAGAAACGCAACTGTCTGTGAACATCCAGCTGATGGAACTTAAATTCTGCCTTGTTGGAGAATTCAGGAAAAAAAACACAGGCAACTCAATGGATTGGATGATATTGACAACAGAGGCAACCTTTGGAACAAAGGAAGGGTTGGTTCTTAAGGAGACCCTATCTTTGTGAAACGCCAAAAAAGGTGGTCAAATCGATAATGCTTGGAATTCAGAGACCCGCCTAGTTGAAGTTACGGCTACCAAGAATACGGTCTTCCATGACAAGAATTTAATGTCATACGTAGCTGCGGGCTCAAAGGGAGTTGAGGTGAGCTTCTGTAGTACAAAATTGAGGTCCCATGGCATCACTGGATCAAAGACTGGAGGTCGGAGTAACCATGTCCCTTTCATAAAAGCCCTACAAAGCCTATGAGCCATAAGGTTGGGCTCACTAGAAACGCGAAAGGTAGAAACTGCGGCCAATTGCACTTTAATGGCTGCCACAGCTGAACTTTGACTAAACAGTTGAGAAAGAAATTCCAATATTGCCGAAATAGGCGCTGTATAAGGATCAATGTGTCTCTCATGGGACCAAATAGAAAATCTCTTCCACTTACTCGAATACATCTTCCAGGTAAAAGGCTTGTGGGAAGATGATAGAATATGGACCACTTCTGGGGAAAAATCATGAAGCCTGACTAAGGATGGAAATGGAGCAGCCAAGCTGTCAGCCTAAGGGTCTGGATGGAGGAATGGAGCTGTCCTGACATGGGAGTCAGCAGATCTGGAACTGGGTCCAGAATCCAGGGCTTGTCCATTAGATAGGGTTGAATGAAGGGAATCCAAATTTGACAAAGTCAGTGTGGGGCAATGAGGATCATTTTGCTCCCCACAGACTGTGCTTTCTGAATGACCTTTGATATCAGAGGTAATGGTGGAAAGGCGTAGAGAAGACCAGAGGGCCAATCGTGAGCCAGTGTCCCTGGGTGTCTCCCACTCCGGGGGTATAAGGGTGAAGTAGCTGCTGCATTTGGCATTGAGGGGGCTGGCAAATAGATCGCAGCAAGGCTGACCACATCTTTGGAATACCTCTTCCGCAACAATTGTTCAGGAACCACTCGTGAGGCATTAGGATAGCTCTGCTCAGCCTGTCGGCAAACACATTAGACTTCCTCTGTATATGCGTTGCAACCAGAAAGCATTGGGAAGACACCGCCCACTGCCAAACTCAAAGTGCCTCTCTGCAAAGGGGGTATGATTTGGTTCCTCCCTGTTTGTTCAGGTACCACACCACCGACATGTTGTCTGAGTGGATTGCAATTGTTCCTAGATGGAGATGGCTCTGAAGTGCTTGCAACGCTAATTGCACTGCTCTCATCTCCAGGACATTGATATGCAAATGGGTCTCGTGATCCTGTCACGTGCCTTGCCAAGATAATGCCCTCTCACCCGATCTGGGAGGCATCCGTGGTCACCGTGGCAACTGGAGAAGATGGGACAAAGGGCTTGCCCACGTTGAGATTGCTGGCCTGAAGCCACCAGCGTAGATCCCGCTTGCACGTGTCCGTAATCAGAATACAATGGAAGGGGAACTAGCATGATCATGGCAGCCACGGTCCCGAATAACTTGAGGACCACTTTTGCCCTGACATTCCTCAATGGTAGTAAGGCGTAGACCTGCTGTTGTAGAGCCTGAATTCTCTCTTCTGGTAAGAAGGCCCTCATGAGCACCGTATCTAGTCCAGCGCCAATAAAAGTGACACGCTGCGAGGGTAACAAGGCAAATTTTTTCCAATTTAGAGCAATTCCTAACCATTGGCACAGTGCAATGGTGGCGGCCCTGGTCTGTAACAGTAGATGCCTGGTGGTGGCAGAAAGGAGCCAGTCGTCCAGGTACAGAAACACTTGGAATCCCGGACGTTTCAAGTGAGCTGTTACCACTGCCATGCATTTGAATGCCCTGGGGGCTGTGGTGATACCAAAGGGCAGAGTACGAAAATGAAAATGACTGGCTCTCAGCCGAAAGCGTAGATGACTTCTCGATGCCCTGTCCATCTTGATATGGTAGTAAGCATCTTTGTGGTCGATAGACCACATCCACACATCTTTCCCTAACAGAGGGAGTATTGACTATAAGGTGACCATGCGGAACTTGGACTTTTGTATATGAAGGTTCAATCGGCTGAGATCCAAAATGGGTCTCAGGACCATGTTCTTTTCGGCACCAAAAAGAATCTGGAGAAAGTCCCTATTCCTACTTGGCCTGCGGGTCAGGCTGGATGGCTCCCTTTGAAAGCAACTTTTTTATTTCTAAAGTCGCGGAATCCCTGCAACTGGGTGGAATGTCTGGGATTCTCTTGGATGGCGGGGAAGGAGCAGATAAGGGGATATGATAACCTCTGGAAATTATCTTTATACCCAGAAGCTTGGCAAGAAGTCACCCAAGATGAGTGGGTATTACAGAAATGCGACCCCCGACCGGCTCCAGACACAGTCGGGCCTCCCTTCAGGAGCGCTGGTAGGGAAAATCACTAAAGGAATCACGGTCCCCCTGGTTAAGTGGGCCTCCTCTGCCTCTAGGGTGGCGTCTACCTGAATTTCCACTCCCTCCCCTGCCTCCGGAGGGGGAATCACTTTGTGCACCCTGAAAAAACCTCTGCGACTTCCTGAACCACATTTTCCCACCCTTCTGGCCATTGGGGTAAGGTCTAGAAGGCATGGAAAAATGGACTCCCACAGCAGACAGGGTTTTTTCTTCCTGCTCGTACCTAGTGTGAGTGTCCTTCACCTTGGTTCTGAACGATGAACCATCAAATGAGGTATTGGTGAACGTAAACTTGAAGGCCTCTGCGAAATTGCACAGGCGCATCCTGGAGTGTCTCCTAAGAGAGACTCCAGAACCCGCAGCCCTACTCGCTCAGTTGGCTGCATATGAGATCAGCCGCATGGAGGACTTGGGTAAGGGAATTTAAGGTAGACATCTGTGCATTGACCTTCTGTGCCACGGCATCAGAAATGTTACCCTGTAGAGAAACTCTTAGCTCTTTTAGGAGATCTCTCTGGAGCCTCGTAAAATGCGTCAAGTAGTTCAGCGACCACAGTGTAAAGGCCGCTGAGGTAAACGCACGCTTCCCATACCTGTCCATAGCTTGGGACTCCTTGTTAGGCGGATGGACGGTAGACGAAGTTTCAGCAAGTTCCTTCTTGGTGGCCACTGCCACCACGGCATCTACTGGAACGCCTTTAGATAGATACTCCTTGTCAGAGGGAGTGGACAAAAACTTATTGGGTCTCCTTGGGACCGGTACCACAGTGTCATGAGTTTCCCACACCTTTCGACAGACAAGATCTAACAGCTCATCAAAAGGGGGAGAAACCCAAGAGGCGGAGGGTTGAGACCCGAAAGCCTTCAGGAACACAGACTCCTCATCAGAAGGGGATTTGGATGGCTAACCGCCTCTCTGCTTCAAGATCTCTAGGATATCTGAAAAAGAGATCTTCAGAAGACAATTTGGGGGACCCCTCTGACTCCTCGAGGTCAGTATCTGACGTGAGAGACTCATCCAGGGATTCAAGGTGTTTCCTCTTACACAATCTCTTTCTGGCGGGCGCCTCAGGCAAAAACTATAGGGAGACATCAGAAAGTTGGGGACCACTCAGAGGAATCCTGAGGCTTTTCGTCTCCGCTGACCATGGATAGAACATGATCCGAAATTGACAACGGTGATGGAGGGGGCAGAGTATCTGTGACTTAGGATACAGCTAACGACCTGGTCAGCACAGTCAACCTCAAAGGCGGATTCCCCCCCCCCGGCTCCGAAGGCCGACTAACTGAAGATAAAACAGTAGTAGCCCTCGGCGCCTAGGAGATCAGGTCCGAAGCTGATGTCGGGTCCAAGCTCACTCGGGCCGAAGCATCAAGAGGAAGGCTCAGAACCGATAAAGATCGATCAGAGACCTCCCCCAAGGGTCTGACCAGAGAACCGTGAACCCTTGACCCCATGGATGGAGCCGAATGGGTCGGAGCAGAAATCGGAACAGAGAGGCCAGGCGAGGCTACTGGAACCGACCTAATGGCGCCTGACGGCACCAACAACTCTGGCTCCGAAGGCCAAGAAAGGCTTGGAGGAGGAACAACAAAAGATGAAGAGGCCATAAGCTCTGGAGCCGACTGGGTCGTAGCCAAAATCAATTTAGCCAACACCGATGACTGAAGCAGTTTCTTCACCACCCTATCAATGTCCTCATCGGAAACTGTCCTGGAAGACCTGGAAGATAAAGTAGGAGATCTGGATCTCCCTACAGAAGGGGACATGCGTGAAGGAGAACCCAGTCGAAAAACTGGAGACCAGCTCAGAACCAAAATATCCGCGACCGGCTCTGAAAAGCTGGGAGCAGATACGGACTCAGTCAAGAGACTACCTTCTCTCGGCACAGAGAGTAATGGCACCAAAGGAGAAGCTGTTTTAGCAACTTTCTCTGGCGAATCCAAAGAAACAGACCGAGCCAGAGAGCGCTTATTGGAAGTCTTTTTGTCCTTTCTGGCTGGAGAGGATAATGCACTGGAAGACTTAGCCAAGTCTTCCTCAAAGGAGTGTTTAAGCAGTCCTTTCAAAATGAGCTTGTTCTTTCTCTCCTGTAGCACACCGGGACTGAAGGAATGACAAAACAAGCAGGACTCTTGGAGGTGAATAGCCCCCAAGCAGTATACAGAGAGTCGGCACAGAGAGTTGGCACAGAGAGTCGCACAGTGCCCATCAGTTAAAGACATTTTATTGCTACATTCAACACACTTTTTAAAGCCCGGAGGCCTGTGTTCCTTAGGATCCTTAGACATGCTGAAAGGAACAAATACACACACGCACACACTAGACCCAACTAACATGAAACAGAGCCTCCAACTCAAACGGCCCAAAAACTGGCCGGAAAACAACAGGGAGGACTAGGTCCCCTAACGTAAACGGGCCTAGCCCGGGAACACAAAGGCAGGAAGCACCACTAGCCAGACACAACACAAACGCTAACAGAATGGAGCACCAAACCAAAGACCACACAGAAACAATGGGGAGGACTAGGTCCTCTAACTTAAACAAGCCTAGCCCGTGGGGAAAGGAAATGAACGGGATACCCAAACAGCCAGAGAAACAAATACAGGCAGTAAAACACCACTACCACACACAGAGCTATGAACATAGCTTTTTCGAGCAACAAAAAGTCAACAGATTATAAAAATTTTATAAACAATATACTTAACACAA
The DNA here is from genome assembly GCF_019279795.1 of Protopterus annectens. NCBI lineage: Eukaryota > Metazoa > Chordata > Ceratodontiformes > Protopteridae > Protopterus > Protopterus annectens. The sequence continues at coordinate 307,983,416 of NC_056751.1, read as the reverse complement.
CCAAAAGCGAGACCACGTCTAAGCTTAATGAACAGCAAACGAGATCTGGGGAATAAACCTGTTGCATGACGGGATACCTCAGCCACGAGCCAATAGAAGACTTCAAGCTAGAGTATGGCCGAGTCAGAGCTGAGGTTCGGTTCCAATCCCACATGTAAGAATGAAGGCGAGATTGGACTACATAACATCAATTTTTAGGTCCTGTAACTAAAACGGGCCTAGCCGTACAGAAGTACCACGAGGACTAGGTCCTCTAACTTAAATGGGCCTAGCCCGGTGGGACAGAAAACTGTGTCTTCTAATTTAAACAGACCAGAAAACGCACACACACAGAAAACTGTATATAACTATGTGGTAACAATTTGAAGAAAATAACTAACGTACTAGGGGAGGAACTCAAACCCTTAAATAACCAGCGGATCCCTGCCAAAAATACTATCTCATAAGGAAACTAAGCTGCCAATGATGGTCTAGAAAAACAGAACAGGAGCCCCTGTTAACAAACAATGGAAAACAGTCACAAACTAAAACTACCCGATAAGGAAAAAAGCGCAAAGGCGTCTACAAGAACTCTAAACTGGCGCACAGGATACCAAACTAACAACAAGTTTAAGCTAAGAATGCACCGAGAAGGGTAAACACTACTGCCTAAGATAGTATCGCCTTACAACACCATAACTGTAATACAAAATTTAAATAGAAGAATTTTAACACATAGCCAGAGCCAAGAGAAGCACAACCGAACTCGACGCGGCGAACGAGATCTGGGGTTTGTACTGGTGCACTACGGAATACCAGCTTAGCCACGAGCCAACCAGAAGTCTTCAAGCTTGTAAATCGGCAGAGTCGGAGCAGAGGATCTGCTCCAAACCCATATGTAAAAATGAAGGTGAGATTGGACTACACAACATCATACTTTAAGTAGAAAAGGAGCAGTGAAGCATCACAAAAAGAGGCAGCATGTGAGAAAAACGAATAAGCATGTGAGGAAATGTTACTGCTCAGGCATTCGAGACAGATGACAGACATGTTACAATAAAAAGAAACTGCCGCAAAAAGAATTAAAACCAAGTCAAAGTGAAAATTATACAACTTTATAATCTGCAAGGCATTTTTATCATCCACAAGGTGTCAACGATAATGAAAAGGAAAAAGATAAGATGGAATTATTGCAGACTCTCCTGCAGGTACTGACATGGTTTGAAAAAAATGTGAACTTTCAATGAACAGTAATGTGTTTACCCATGGCAATGATGCACAATAAGTTTACATCCCTCAGAAAACTACATATAACTAATCAAGAGACACAGTGAACAAAGGTACTAAAAACAAACACCCACATGAAGTACCAAGGAATTTAAAAACATTACTCAGCACTGACCACAAAATTATTATTCATACATCTTCTCAGAGGACCTAAAGGAAAAACTGCCTTGTGAAAAAAAAAATGACTGGGTGAAGAGATGATAACAGTAAACAGTATATAACAATAAAATAGAACATTACACATCCAAAAATAAGAGCTACAAAGTTAGGAAAAGATGGACTCCATCTATCCTGATGGGAAAAACTGAGGACTTATGATTTTCTAATGTGTGGCAAAAATAAGGATTTTCAGATTCAACCTGGAAAATAAAGTACAACACACATCAATCCACTCCAGTTTTGTTTACAAATGAGAGTAGTATCAACAATAAGATACAATTCTTATCTGATTTTTATTTGAAATTTAAAAACAGTGACATACCCACAGTAAGACAGAATGCAAGAAAATACTGACTTGCAAATTTTGATGGTGACAATGCATTCCACTGTTGTTGGTAGTTTTGTGAAGAAAGGGGTGGGGGGGGTCAAGAGAGACTTTCTGTACAGGATAGCTTTACTTTACAGAACAGTAATATGAACAACTAGGTTTCATTCAGCAGAAGAGTAGCTAGGGCAAGATGAAGAGGAACCCATTCAGAGTACAAGACATTAGGGAATGCATTCGGCAAATGCCATTCACTGCTGCATTCCTTTCCATAGTAACATTTCTGTATGCCAGCTCAGAAACACTGCTTTGAGGACAGGACTTGCTTTAGTGAATTTTTGTGTGGTTTAACTTGTATCAAGTTGCTTGCTAAAAGTGTAGCAAGCAAGCTGATATTTTTCCCCAATCATCTTTAATACCTGACCCCCCCCCCCCGGCTGCTGTGTGTTTTGGCCCTAGTGTCGTTCTTACTCTGCTTGAAACTACTACCCAACAGTTGAATATTTAAGAAACTAATTAATCGGTGGAAGGACCCCCAGCAAACAAATCCTCAAAGCTCATCCAAAGCAAAGAACTTGCCATCCTACCTAGTACCCTGTTCTCCAGGAGGCAAGAAAGCTTGAAACTACTACCTAACAGTTGAATATTTAAGAAACTAATTAATCGGTGGAAGGACCCCCAGCAAACAAATCCTCAAAGCTCATCCAAAGCAAAGAACTTGCCATCCTACCTAGTACCCTGTTCTCCATGAGGCAAGAAAGTACGTGTTTTTATACCTTAGCTGTAAAACTGCATATTTGCCTATCCCTACTGTATGTACATAACCTTACGACCTAGCCAAACCACCTAGCAGCCTTACTCCCTTCTACACCTCTCACTATTTTCACTGTTTCCCTCTGCTTGGACTGTCTCTTGCTCTTCGTTACTTTTGTTTCCTCCTTTTGTGTTGTCTCCTGCACCTTCCTACCCTCAGGATCCCTCGCAAACCCTGTTATCTTACATATCTACCTGCTCACCTCTACTGTACTGTCCCCACTTTGCCCACTAGATGGCACCCTAAACTAGGACATCTCCCTTTACTTTCTTCTTCTCTCTCCTTGTTGCCCCGAGCACGCGTAAGTAGAACCTTGTTTCCTCTTTTGGCCATCCTTGCTCTCCTCATACTTTACTTCTACTTCTCAGTGCTACTTCACTTCCACATCCTTTATTTCCTTGCTTTTCCTCCCCCCACACCTACTCTTCATACCTGCAGCTCTCAGCAGTCGGTAGTTCTCTGATAGTTTTTTGCTGCCACTAATCGCTTTCTTGCTCGTCCATAAAGCACATTTCCCTCCATCTTGATCTATCCTACTCGCCTTTTCCACCTTGACATCCATCATCCACCCCTCCTCCCCATTTGCTCCCTGCTCAGTCGCCTCCTCCTATCTAACCTCCCTATGACGTCCCACTTCTCCTTGTACTTTCCCTCCTGACTCTTGCCCCACCTGACACTACCAACCGTCCCTCACTTCCCCCCTTTTCCCACTTCACATCCTTTCTAATTCCTTAAAACCCTCTTACCTGGCGAGCCGCCATCTTTAATACCCGATTTCCCCCCGGCTGCTGTGTGTGTTTTGGCCCTAGCGTCGTTCTTACTCTAAGTTTTTTTAAATAATTTTTTATTGAATGTCTGCCTTCTGATACAACATTACTGTGTGTTCCATATGCTATATGTCAATTATGCTCTTTCATTGTGTATATTCCTGATTTTTGTGGTGTTGTTTTTGCTGCCTTATCTGGCTACTTTTATCAAATGCCCAGCTACTCCGCGGGCAATCCATGCGGTCCTGTTGTACGCTTCCCATTTCTATGAGTAACGTTGTAGTCTATCTGAAGGTTGATAGCCCTTGCTAATCTCCCTACCTTGGCTTAATTCTTTTATTTTCCCTCCCATGACGGGTGATTTTGTCTGCCCTATGCTTTCCTCCAAGATTACTTTTTAGTTACTTAAACCTAGGTTCTTGCAGCTGCTGAATTGATATTAAGAAGCCTTGCTATTTGCACGGAGCGCTGCTTGAACCTCTCCACAATTAAAGACCTGAGTTTAACGCTGTTCTGTTCGACGACTACTTAAAGGGTTTATTAGCATGTTAAGCTGCCTCCTCTGGCGGTAAACAGTCGTTATCACCTTAGTATGTCCATGGTCTCAGAGATCATCCAAGGCTTAGCTGTGTGATACAGGCACCAATATTTAAGCAACATCATTAATTTCATAATGTTCTCTATGTGCTACTTAACACAGTGTTTCATATCTTTGCCGGAATAGCTGAGGGATGCTAATGTTAACACCACATTTAATTTGAAGCGTTTTACAACGTCCTACATAAGTCTGTGTCTCCTCTTCGTAGCGTTTTCTATGGCTACATAACAATTGGTTTCCCATTTGTAATGATAGTGATACTTAGTGCTAATTATTTTAAGTCACGCAATTTGTCTTTAGGACGCTCGATATCCTTTTATTATATTTAGCCTAGTTCGGTGTCAGGACTGAAGGAATCCTTGTCTTCCCGCACAAATTCTACCCCGACTCCAGCGTTGCTTATTGTGTGGAGGCTGTGCCTACAACACCCTGGTGACCCTGTTTCACTAGATTGGACCTAGTAGCAATATCTATGCATACTGTTTAAATTCTGCTGTGGCAACCATGCTATTTGTTCTATGTATATAATTGTGCTTAGATTGCCGTTTCACTGCTATTGTATTGCATTTGAAGTGCTGTTATAGTTCGCTATACTACTGCTATAACCAGGTTTTCTTTTTAAAAAAGCATTGTAGTGTGACCGCTTAGAAACTGTTTTAAACTTGTCTCTTATATGATACTCTGTACTATTAACGGATACATATTAGGCAATAGTAGTATGCTTAGTTACCTGGCAGTACCTTCCAAGTGATTAGCCATAACTGTGAGTAGGCACTGAATTATTTGTGTTCTCTACGCCATTAACTATTTTAGGACTGCTTTTCATTTTTTCTAATTCCCTCTACATTCTCCTGTCCCTACCACTCCAGGCTTGAAACTACTACCTAACAGTTGAATATTTAAGAAACTAATTAATCGGTGGAAGGACCCCCAGCAAACAAATCCTCAAAGCTCATCCAAAGCAAAGAACTTGCCATCCTACCTAGTACCCTGTTCTCCATGAGGCAAGAAAGTATGTGTTTTTATAAATTAGCTGTAAAACTGCATATTTGCCTATCCCTACTGTATGTATATAACCTTACGACCTAGCCAAACCACCTAGCAGCCTTACTCCCTTCTACACCTCTCACTATTTTCACTGTTTCCCTCTGCTTGGACTGTCTCTTGCTCTTCGTTACTTTGTTTCCTCCTTTTGTGTTGTCTCCTGCACCTTCCTACCCTCAGGATCCCTCGCAAACCCTGTTATCTTACATATCTACCTGCTCACCTCTACTGTACTGTCCCCACTTTGCCCACTAGATGGCACCCTAAACTATGACATCTCCCTTTACTTTCTGCCCCGAGCACGCCACAGTAGACCTTGTTCCCTCTTTTGGCCATCCTTGCTCTCCTCATACTTTACTTCTACTTCTCTGTGCTACTTCACTTCCACATCCTTTATTTCCTTGCTTTTCCTCCCCCCCCCTCACCTACTCTTCATACCTGCAGCTCTCGGCAGTCGGTAGTTCTCAGATTGTTTTTTGCTGCCACTAATCGCTTTCTTGCTCTACCCGCTCCGTTCGCCCTACGGGCTCACTCCGCTCCCCTACCCTACCCCCAATTCCCACCCACCCCCACTACTCCTAACCTTATACTCATGTAACCACACCCCTTCTCCTCTTCAGCCAATCACGACCCACTTCCTCTTAGCACTCCCTCCTACTACCTTGTGTACATCTTAATTACTTAATTTGACCTTATTTATATAACACACCCTAACCTCTTTCTTAGCTTATACCATATTACTTTTATTTTCTGTTAAGCTATTAAATCCATCTTACTTCACTTATAAGTACCTTTATCCTTTAACCTACGCTATCTCACACCACTTTTCCTCCTTTCTCCCTCCAGCTCCCTTATCTACTTCACTCCTCTATCCTTCCTTCACTTATAACACATCTATACCTCCACATGGACCCAACACATAAATACTTCTACCCATATATACTACTCTTAACAACTCTTGCTTCTCTTACAATACCTTACACATTAACCTCATTTGAACATATTTCTCTTCAAGAACATCTCCACCCACTTAAAGGAATCACTCTCTCTCGATAACTATCTCAACCATATTAACATAACCTCTACCTCCATTTATATACTTCCAAAGTATCATAGATCTACCCATATTACTTACATTCTTACCAAAAAAAACACAAATTATGATAAAATCTACAAGTTTATACACTATCCGCAATCACACCCACTACTAGATGGTGACATTCATCCTAACCCAGGCCCCAATACTGACATTACCAAAAAGCCCCTCAACCTAACTACTTCAAATATCTTTACACCAAATAGACCACCTAACTCCCTCCTAATAGCTCACCTTAACATCCGCAGCATTAACAATAAAACTTCCCACCTACATGCACTCCTAGATGTTCACTCATTTGATATTCTCTGTCTTTCTGAAACATGGCTAAAGCCCTCTACTCTCGACCAGGAAATGACCCCTCCAGGATACAACATCCTGAGATGTGATCGCAGCACCAAAAAGGGTGGTGGAGTAGCCATTTTGTATAAATCTGAACTACAACTTTCACCCTCCAATTTGTCACTTCCCTCAGTTCCCAACTCAGAAACCCTCGCTGCAAAACTACAAATCAATAACTCCAAATCTATCTATATAATCTGCACTTACCTCCCCCCCTGGAAATAACATCAATACTCTAGAAAACTTACTTAGTTACCTCACTTCCCACCTACCCCAAGAAACCATGATCTTAAAAGACTAACACAGACTGGAAAACCTGTAATTCTCCCAATCCTACCAACCACATACATCTCTAAGGATTTACACAAATAATAACCACTCCTACTAGAATCCATAAACAAAACAATAAAGAAACCATCTTAGACTGGATCCTTCTAAATAGTCATATTGATTCTTATAAGCCAGGAACACTCCCAGATAATATGAGTGACCACATGCTAACCTACATCAAACAAAAATCTTATACCCCCAACACAAATATTTTTAAAACCTCCCGCTGCAAAAAAATACTTTAATCCAGAGAGCTTCCAAAACAAACTCATAGCATGTGACTGGTCTCCTATGTTTCATCTTGAACTTGATGAAGCAGTAACCTACTTCAATACTACATTTCTCCAAATACTAGACTACCATGCTCCCTCTCACTCTTCCCACATAAGAACCAAAACTGCCCCCTGGCTCACAAAGGAAACCAAGCAAAAGATCCTTCTCAGAAATAAAATTTAGGCCAAATGGAGAACCTCCAGAAACCCAACAGATCACCTCTACTTTAAACAGTTACAAAATGCAACTAAGGACATTCTCAAAGACAAAAAAAGACTATTACTTCCATCTACAACAAACCCACCATTAACACCCCCAAAAATTCTGGTCTAGCATTAACAAACCTCAACCAGGACTCTCTAAAACTCCTGACCCTACAGGTTTCGACCATAATAACTCTAACCAGATTCCTGATGCCTTTAACCACTATTTTACTGAAGCCATCCTATCCCTAGCTAACACATTACCTACCACCTCCACCCTTCCATCAATTACACCTAATACCTCATCACCTACCTTCCATATACACCCAGTACCTACATCCCTCATTGGTAACCTCCTTCAAAAGCTCAAGCCATGCACCCCCTCCGCAGACTGTCTTCCAGCCGAATACCTACAAATCGAAGCTAAAGCCATAGCCTACCCAGTCTCCATACTTATAAATATAACAATTTCAGAAAGCAAAATCCCTTCTCTGTGGAAGATCTCCCATATAATTCCTTTACACAAATGTGGGTCTTCAACTGAACTTTCTAACTTTCGGCCTACTGCCTTACTCTCTCCATTAGCTAAAATAATGGAGAAATGTATACACAGACAACTGCTTGACCACCTACTACAAAATCTACTTGCCAATTGCCAACATGGTTTTAGGCCCTACCATAGCACAACAACTGCCCTGCTATCCTTCTCAGACTCTATAAACAAAAATCGTAACAATAACTACTTTTCTTCTGCTCTTTTCATAGACCTTTCAAAAGTATTCGATATGGTGAACCATACCATACTTATCAACACCCTAAAAGCCCAAACACTTGACCCACAAGCATTACAATGGTTTACATCCTATCTACAAGATAGACAGCAAGCAGTTCTCTGGAATCATATTTCTTCATCCCTCTCTGTAAACACTGGAGTACCACAGGGCTCTATTCTAGGACCACTTCTATTTTCTCTGTTTATCAATGAACTACATACTATTATTTCTCAAGCCACCTGTATACAGTATGCAGATGACTCCACCTTAATTTGTTCACTCAAGACCATAACCTCTCTCCAGTGCCTCACCCAAACAGTATTTAACAGTGTTGAGAACTGGTTCACGAAACACTGCCTTCTTCTCAACCCCAAGAAAACTAAACTATTGCTCTTTTCTCCTACTCACAAGTCACCTCAACCACACTTCACATTAACCTCTAACAATGGAACTATCATATCCCTTGATACTACAACCAGTCTGCTGGGTGTTACAATTGACAACAACCTTGGCTACGACGACCATATTAATTCCACTATAAAGACTGCTAACAAAAAGCTAGGGACCTTATACAGAATAAAATCCTTCCTTACCCCTGCAGTCAAAATTACTATAGCCCAAACCCATCTAATCTCTACCCTGTTCTATGCTTCTGCTATATATACTAATCTTTCTAAAACCAACCTTTCCAAACTCTCCACCAGCTATAATAACATAGCCAGATTTGCTACTGGTACCCCATATAGAACTCATCATTGCCACAACCTCAAACAACTGGGTTGGTTAGAACTACAAAACCAACTACTTTTTCAACAACTTATCTCCCAGAAGATACTCTACTACCCCAAGCATACCCCTATACTCACTAATCTCATCTCCCCTTACAAAAACCTTGCAACCCTACATTCAGCAAATAAACTTCAAATCTCTTCCATTATATCCAACAACAAAGCTGGGGACTCACTCTTCACAAACACCGTAGGAAAGAGCTGGAACCATCTTCCTTCTGAACTTTCCAACCTTACTTCTACTCTACTTTATAAGAAGCATCTTAAAGAATATCTTAAATCCCACTGGCTTTGCCCCTGCTCTAACCCTGACTGATATCTCTTGCCCATCCTGCTCTTTCTCAGAAAAAAAAAAAAAAAAAAATTCTGTTTTTTTTTTTTTGTTTCTACTCATGGTATTTTATTCTAGCCTAAATGTTTCTAAATAAATCTGCTTAACCCTATCTTTTAATGTAAACATTGTATCAATGATAATTTTAATTTTACTGCATTGTTGTCATTATTGCTGCTTGGAGCTTTTCTCCCCGGGCCTCTACTGAAAATGGACATGTATCCAGTTAGACTAGCCCAGTCAACAAATGTAAAATAAATAAATAAATAAACTAGAAAACTTTTTTACTCCTTTAGTTGAGGGGCACATCAGATTTGATGCTTCTTAGAAGACACAAGGGGTGCCATATTGGAGAATGAATTTTTTTTTTTTAATTTTTGCTTCTTGACATAGAGATGAGGGGTGCCAGATGAAACATTGTCATTGAGTGCTAAACGGGACAGTTATGGCTCTGTCAGTCAGCACACGAACTGGACAAAATCAAAACTAAAGAACCAGACAACATGTTAGGTTTCATATACATAAAAATAAATAGAGAGGGAACATGAAGAATGGTGCAATAAATACTATGTTATCAAACAATGTATATGGGGGACAGAATGCCTGGCTTACTAGTATTTTCCAAGGAAGTATTGATGGAAAAAATTAATTTCCCTTTTCTCAAGTAATGTGACATCTTGGAGATGGTATATGTAGATTTGAAAGGGTATTGGGGATATAGAGAGGCTTGCCCCCTGCAAAAAACTTTTTTTTTTTAATTTTTTATTAGTCTGTTTTTCAAACAACTGAGTTTGATAAAATGCACTTCAGAGTTTGTCTTTTGGACATTTCATGAACCCATTAATAAGCTAGAAAATGGATTTTTTTGGTAGGGGTAATACATCTGAATATGCCAAATCCTGAACGAAAGAATATAGTTAGTTCGCCTACACATCACCTTTTTCAAAATTCTTAAACGGAAAATAAATTACAAGATTAACCACGGCAGGTCTAGCTACCCGGTGGTGTAAACCTTGGCTCTAGATTGTCACTTATGAAAAAAGAGGTTGTGGATGGATGGACAAATAGTAAGATTAACAAGAAAAAAAAGTTTAGATATTCATTGAACATTGCAAAAAAATTATTACTTCAAAACAGTGATGTACTGTCATATATACCTGTGTGAGATCATAATTTACTAGTAGTATCACTAAAACTACCAACAGAGGTAAATTTTCCTTTGCTTGATTTGGGCATTACAAAAACAAATTAAGATGCGGGCAAGAGAGTATTTAAATAAACTGGGAGACTGGGCAAATACTGAATGCATAGTACATGAAACTTGATAAAAAGAGCATAAAAACTTCCAAACTGTAGTAAGAAAAAAATATTAAGACAAAGAATAAAGAAGGAATGGAAAGTGGGAAAATATTAACCCATATTGAAGTCAGAAATTGACAAAACAGATAGGGAAATAAAAGCTTAAAGGGAGATCAACAAATATTTACAAATATCTGGCACCTCAGCAATAATAGGAAGCAGTTCTTTAAATACATAAGACATTAAAAGTAAATCCAACAATTTTCATCTAATGCACAAACCGTAGAATATAACAATGATGTTATACAAGAACCAGTTCTTGACACTAAGTGGGAACAGAAACATGTTAAAAGGAGAAAACACATTAATAGAAACAGTCAATTAAACTCAGCAAAAGCTGTACCATTGACTAAGTAAGCTAGACTTTGCCAAACGTCAGGCATAGATGGCATGCACAATATGAAATTTAAAAACCTTACATTTGCTTTCTGAGGAAAGTTACAGTACATGCAAAAGTCTCCTTGACTAGAAGATGGCAATAGCAAAGCCTGTCTTTTAAAAGGAAAAAACAAAGGACAAGTTAATCCGCAGACCAAATAGTCTTATCTGGTTCAGGAAAACGATTTAGATCTTGAACATCTTATTAGACGCATCTTCAGGACCAAGCCTGTACAACATACATCAGCACTCTCACTTGGAAGGCTGGTCTGTAAGAAATAGTAATACATTTTACAATGTTCTAGCAGCTGCAAAGAAAAATATTCAAAACATTATTAATGCAAATTTCCCTTAAGCTTTTGATAAGCTCATTCATGGCATCCTTTTGTAATACTTTTAAATTATCACTTAAGACATAGGCAAACCTGTATTTATATAAAAGAAAACAAACCACATTAATGTGGTCCCATTTACAATTTTTTATATATATATATATATATATATATATATATATATATATATATATATATATACATACATACATACACACACACACACACATATATCATCTCTTTTATAAATCTAACCTGACATATGCTGTATTGCTCCTTCTCCATCTCTCTCCTCTCAAATCCAATTTATAATCTACTCCCCATAGCCACTGATTGACAGCTCTTCCGGTCCTTACCTGCCTCCCCCTATCCCTGCTCCTCCCCCCCTCTCCCCGACTATCATCCTAAACTTATAAAATCCCTCCCAACCTTTGGGCGCCATTTTTAAACCCTGCCTGCTTTTGGCTGCTGTGCGTTCTTGGCTGAGCGTCTACACCTATAGTAAGTACAACTTTTGTATCTATCTGCATTTAATTGTTGTAAATTGTTTAAATATCATCACGCTCCTAATGATAAGCGCGTAATCCGATATAACTTCCATCTGAGATTTGTCTGTTATACTGAAATGTGCTGCTTATTGATAAAGTAATCCATATTTATAGGTTCATAGGTTCATACTAGGCTATCTGCCCCGGGGCATTTATAAGCCTAGCCCAACTGTGTTTGGCTTACGCCACCCCTTGATTTGAGTATACTTTGCCCTTTTTAAAGTTTAGTTTACTGTGCCATTTGTATTCAGCCTTGCCCGTAAGAGCATTATCTGGAACGCCCCATACCTACGATAATTTACAAAACAGTTGTTTTTGGTTTATTATACGTTGTATAGAACACAAACAGTTGTGTAGGGTTATTGTCTCTTTTATAAACTCTATCCGTTGTTGTAAATGCCGTAGAGTGTCCGAGTTCATTTGTACTGTAAACCCCAACGTCCATAGACGTAATTTATTAAGGAATGCTTTTCCTCTCTAAATGCTTATAATTGATAGCGTACATGATATCACGACATTGTCCTTCATATTTTTGTATGGCTATTTTCAAAATTGAGTGTTTCATTAATATTTAACTTGATTCAAATGTTTAAAGCTAATGCTCTTTAAAAAAAATGTGTTCTATTTTGTTTCTTTTATAACTATGATATTAATCACTTTAGAACAGATTTAATCATACTCTGCACTTGCTAGCTCTCGCACATGCTTAACAAAGAAGCATTGTAATATATACTTTAACGCCAACTCGCATACATGTGCCACTAGGAAGTTTTCAGTTTTCTATTTTGTCCCTCTCAAAGTTTGCATATAGAGGCTGGTAATAGAGATTTTGTACCCATTAAGAACAAAATACCAGTAGGCTGGTAATAAATATTTTGTACCTTTTACATTCCTAGCATACTCTCTACTGAGTGTTAGGCACATTGTGTTCTAAGTACTAGGCGCTTGGCACAGTGCATTGCAAGGCATAATAATTGAATTATTCCTAAGACTTTTTAGAATTCATATTTGTAGAAATTAGAGTCGTTTGCTCTTGTAATAACTTAGCTGCTCTTATTTCCACTACAACTCTTTATAGGTATTAACTTTTGGCAAGGGGTTTCTTACCAACATTAGTGAAAAGGGCCACCTAGAAGCGAAAATATAGCATTGTGACCTACTTAATTACTAACTAAGGCTGTGTGGCACTGCTCTACAATCGACCACAATTGAAGGCCCATACTTTAGTGTCCAGTATTCTAGTCTTGTAGGTGTTTATATTCTACATGCATATTAGCGACTTTGCTTTACATTCTGCCTACATTTAGTATTTGTATAATGCGTACTATACCTCTCCCTTGCTAATGTATTTGTAGTTAACTGAAAGGAAGCTCATATTTGTCTTGTTTTTCTCAGAAGTTGCTGGGTTGGTATAAACTATTGGCTTATAGGTTTTATCTTCAACTCATTTGATACTTTGACTTTTGTTATTGTTTGTTGCAATATATGCTTGATACCTGTAAATTATGACCGAGTTAATGTGCTTCTATATTACTAAACTACAATTCCTCTCAACTTTTTCTCCTGTTCTTCAGCTGTCCCGTCCTGCCCTGAACTACCCACAGTGAATACACCTGGGTGGACACTTGGCCCAAACTATTCTAACACCAGTTCAACCTGTCGCTCAACCAAGTAAAACAAACTGTACTGAACCAGGCTTCTCCCAGAAAGACTTAAGGAAGTATGTGCATCTGCTGCTAAACCTTGAGTTTTATTGCTTTTAGGCCCTGCTAGGTGTTCAGTACGCTCCCTTGCCTAATAAGCCAGCAGCCCAACTCTTCTCTTATTGCATCTCTGCACTCCCCCCTCATCCAGTTCCCTGATTTATAGTAGCCCCTGTCTTCCCTCAACCCATCTAGTCCAGGGACTGCCCAGGTGGGTTACAAGTGCACTTCAGCAGGTGTCCAATAGATGGCACTCTCACCACTATCCTGACTTCAATTCTCTCACCACTGGTTCTCTCTTCAGGCTATAACTTTTCCTGATTTATTCCGTCTCATATATTTTTACCCACTCTTTCTTATTAACTATATGTTCCCTGTGCTCACCCTTCTGCAACTCCACACTTAACTGATTGGTCCTTGATCTTCTCCTGCTCTCCTTGGTTCTACCCGCTCCGCTTCCCTACCCTGCCCCCAAATCTCACCCACCCCCAGCACCTCTTCCTTTATTCTCCCATAACCACACCCACTGCCTTCCCACACCAGTCAGTCTCCACCTCACTAGTAACACCCATTCCCTTTTCCCACTCAAATTATGCAACCCTCCTCACCTATTGGATCCCATCGATCCAATTGGGCCTCATCATCCTCTCCACAACCACTCCCTACTATACACACACTAATCCCTCACTTAACTCTTCACCCCTCCCCCTCCATTAGGAACATACTAGCTACTCTAGATATATCATCTCTTGACCACTAACACTATACAAAAATAGTAACCCTAAGAAGCCTATTCCATCATGCTCTCTATACACTCACAAATCTCCTATCTACTATTTCTACTTCTCAACCTATCCTATCTTTACTACCTCACCCAGCCTCACACTCCATACCATTCACACTTCTTCCATGTAACTAACCATCTTACCTACTCTCTACCACATTCTTGCACTCCAATCTCCCCCCACCTTTATCCTATAACAAACTTCCTACTTTTTCCATACAAACTTATCACCACACATAAACCTTCAACCCCACTGATAACTAGCAAACCCTTAAAAATTTCACCCAAATCCAACCTACACTCCAAACTATGCTATTACCTCTATAACCCAATCTCATATCTGAGCTGCAGTCTACTATCAGGTGACATCCATCCCACCCCTGGCCCACCCAACTCATCCACTACAGACAAGTCCATATTACTTACTTCTTTAAATTCCCGAAGTATAGTTAATAAAATCCCAAACCTCCATGCCTGGCTAATTCATAACAAACCTGACATCCTATCCATCTCAGAAACATGGCTAAAACCCCATATAAAAGACTCTGAAATTACACCACCAAATTACTCTATCATTAGAAAAGATAGATCCCACAAAAAAGGGGGAGGAGTAGCTCTCCTATACTCATCCTCCTTATTAGTCACTCCCTATAATAAGCCTACTCCACTCTTTAATAACGCCAAACTACTCCTAGCAATACTTCAAATTAACAAACAAGCACGTATGTATAGCTTCCCACTATATCCCCCCAGGGGATAATATTTCTACACTTGAACACATCCTCTCCTGGCTCTCCACCATCATCAGTAACGAAACAATAATCTTAGGAGATGTGAATATTAACTGGGCTTCCATTCAATCTCCAAACACACTTATCAACCTCTACAATTGTTCACAACTAATTAACTCTATAACACACCCCTCAAAAAACCTCTCCAGTGGCAGTATTTTGGACTGGATTATAGTCTCACATCCTCAATACTTCTCTGACAGTGGTACTCTTTCTGATCCTCTTAGTGACCATCTTCCCATCTTTACATATAGACTCCCTTTATCCTTACATTGTTCCCATAACTATATTACCATTCGTAACAAAAAAAATTTTAATGCAACATCCTTCACTAACTCTCTAAAAGCTATAAACTGGAACTGTCTAAAAACATTACCTCTCGACAACGCAGTTGCTCACTTCAACACCTCATTCTTAAAAGTTCTAGACTACCATGCTCCCATAAGGACAAAAAGAAGCCGCTTGGCTTACTAAAAACACACTAGCTACTATGCGGCACAGAGATAAAGCCTGGGCTCATTACCTAAAAAACAGGTCTCCCCTCACCCTTCATGAATACAAAATACTTCTAAATAAAGTAAAAAAAGCTCATTTCCGACCGACAAAACTATTTCTCTATACTACAAAACAACAAAACAAACCCTCAGAAATTCTGGGAAGGTATCTCCACTCTCCTTAACCCCAGCAAACTAGACACCCCCTCCCCTGACCCTAATGCACCTGACTCCGACTTAGCCACCCAATTTAACTCTTTTTCATTGACTATTTCTAAACTTACTTCATCTTTCTCGAATACCACCACTCTCTCCACATCACCTCCTTCCTCCTCTACCACCACTCTTCCCTGTACTGCCACCACTCCTTCACTCTCCTCCACTAACTCCCTATCCTTCACCCCTTCTCCACCTCTCACTCCCCCATCTCCATCACCAGCAAATACCCCCCCTTCCCAGTGTCCTCTCTTTTCATTAAAACTTATACCCACTTCTACTATAAAAAAACTCCTCCAGAAATTTAAGCCATGCTCCAATGCTCCTGATAATATCCCTGCTTATTTTCTTAGCCTAGCTGCTGAAGCAGTCGCCTACCTCATTAGCATTCTAATTAACCGTTCAATCCAGGAAAGCATAGTACCCAAAATTTGGAAAAAGGCCTTCATTATACCATTACATAAAGGAGGCAACAATAAAAATGTTACCAACTTCCGTCCCATTGCTATCCTGTCTCCCATCTCTAAACTCTTAGAAAAATGCATACAACTACAACTCCTTCCACACCTCTTAAATAATCAGCTACTAACACCAACACAACATGTATTTAAGCCAAATCACAGTACTATGACTGCCCTCCTCTCCTTCCTTGAAACTATTAATAAAGCCTGAGACTCTGGCCTTATTGTTTCCACCCTACTACTTGACCTTTCTAAAGCCTTCGATACTATCTCACATAGCCTGCTTTTAACTAAACTCTCTAAACTTAACCTATCCCCTCCTTCCTTGAGCTGGTCCTCCAGCTACTTATCTAACCGATATCAAGCAGTAAAATGGAAAAAGGCCACCTCCTCATTTCTTAATACCCCAACCGGAGTTCCCCAAGGTTCCATATTAGGTCCTCTTCTTTTTAATACATTTATAAATGATTTCCGGAACTCTAATCCTCTCTCAAATATCATTCAATATGCAGATTCAACTATCATCTGCTCTGCCACATCTACCTCTACACTCCTAAAACTTACTCAAGAAGCTCTTTCAACCACTGAATTATGGATGAAAAGAAATCACCTTGCATTAAATGCCTCTAAAACCAAACTAATGGTATTTACTCCCTCTAAAGCTACCTCATTCAACTAACTCTTTCACTATTACTAGCCAAAACAATATACCTCTGGAACTGGTATCAGAGACCAAATTAATTGGGGTCCAAATCGATAACCAGCTTAAATTCCACTCCGATTAACAACTAAATATCAAAAAAACCCATCAAAAACTAGGCATACTCTACCGACAAAATCATTACCTTACACCTGCCACTAAAGTAACTCTCTCTACTTCCTTTCTTATCCCCTCTCTTCTCTACGGAACGCCTCTTCTCACTAACCTACAATCCTCTCTAAAAACACAACTTTCCTCCTGCTACAACAAAACTGCCAAATTTGCTACCAACCATAAGTCCTCCTCCCATCACTGTTCCTCTCTCCAAAAACTAAAATGGCTAGAACTTCCAAATCATCTCATCTATACTCAACTAACTCTTGCACACAAGCTCATTTTCAACCACTCCCTCTGTCCCTCCCTCTCTTCTACCTTTAAGACGCACCTACCTGATAGAGTATTAAGGTCCAATAATCAAAATCTAATAGAAGTGTACAAACCACCCCGTCCACCATGCAAAAATCTTCTACCTTATGGTCTAGCACGTCTCTGGAACTCCCTACCACCTTCCATTCGTATCACTTCTAACCATTACTGTTACAAAAAATCTCTTCACTCACATCTAATATCCCAATGGGAATGCTCCTGCTCTCTCCCCACATAACTAATGATGGCAAACTCCTTCTTCCCTTCATTCCATGCTTCAGTTTCCTTCTCTCTCTCAATCGCTATTCTCATCAAAAACTTTCTCCTTCTATCAACTCTCCAGATATTTATATTCCTGTTACTTATATGCTATTTGTAAATAATGCATCAAACTGCAACGGTTATCTGTATATTCTTCCTAATAAGAAATGCCTCTCAGCTGCTACAATGCAATGTTCCATTGCCAGTCTGTTTCAATTTCAACCTCATCACTAGTCTGCATTATTTCTAATGTTTGCTGTATCAATTGTAAATGTTTTGCTCAAAACTGCAACCTTTGTATACATATCATCTTTAAACTATTGTAACCAAGATTGTTATTGGAGCTTTTCTCCCCAGGACTCCATTGAAAACGGGTTCAAATGGCCCAATGGACTATCCTGGTAAACCAACTGCAAATAAAATAAATAAATAAAAATAAATAAATATATATATATATATATATATATATCTATATATCTATATATATCTATATATATAGATATATTCTTCTTTCGGCATTTCCACCTTGTCCGCTCATGATTGGCAGCGGAGTTTTATGGTGTCGAGTTGCCAGCCTGGTGCCCAAACTTCCACAGAAGGCACACACACGCACACACTCGTACACCTAGGGCCAATTTAGAGTGTCCAATCCACCTACAGCACGTCTTTGGGAGATATATAGACACATATACAAATACAATATATAAATACATTCTTTTGTATAACCATCACCCTGCCAACATTACTGCTCAATTCCTGCATTCCCTTAAACCTCATTCCGCCTCCAAAACATCATTCTTTATGCACTGTTTCCAGAATTTCCACATCTTTCTATTTAACTTGCTGCTACCCTTTCTAAAGATCCCACTTCCAGTTCTTTTATCTCAGTTAACAATATTCAATACTTGAAATATAGTTGGTTTAGAATGATTTCCATGCTCCAGTAACTGCTTTTTTTTTTTTTTTTGCCAGCCACCCAAATTAAACTTAACAAGGCCTTACCATGTATAAGGAATTCAGATCCAGTATTTCGGCTCAAGTAAAAAAAATAAATAAATTAAAACAAATAAATAATTTCCTTACTTACACCCATTTTGCTCACCCAATATTTTTGGCACAGTACTCTATAAAGAAGTTAAGTCTGCCAACTCATTACACTCCCAAAAAAAGTACAGTTGTGTAAAATCTTACCATAACACTAAATGTCCTTCTCTACATTGTTGCAGTATTCTTCACAGTAGGGATCTCCTGCTTAGGACAGCCCAGCATCCAGCCAGTATACCAAAGCCTTTAGAACTTGCATGCACAGCACATCACACGTATGCGCACCACACAGAAGTAGGGCATAAAGATGACATATGAATGCATCTACCCATAACAGAATTGCCCCAGTAGACAATCTCCATAGGACAAAAATGGTTATGCACATCCAGAAGGTGAAAAAGTAGATAGAAAAAGGAGACCCTTGGCCAGTAGGGGCACGAAAACAAAACAAAATAAAAAGCGGGGTGGAGGGAGGGACCAGATACTGCAACAGTGAAGAGAAGGACATCTACTGCTATGGTAAGATTTTACACTATTGTACTATGTCTTTATATGTCTTTACAAATCACTGTTGCAGTATTCCTTACATTAGGGAGACTACAAAAGCTCAGGAATTGGACTGGAAGGTAGAAGGCTGGGGAAAGCCCTCAACAAGTACATGTAAAATGGCTCTCGCAAAAAAGTACAGTTTTGTACCTACCATAAACTGCTCTGGCCCTAGAAACCATATCCAACTTGTAATGCTTACTAAGTGTGCACTCAAGTCCAAGTGGCAGCTTCAAGGATGAAACAGATGTCCAACCCATCGAAGAAAGCACCAAAAGAGCAACACATCCCTAGTGGAGTGATCTCTAACAAAAGTAGACAGAAACTTGCCAAGCAAGGAACAAAAAAAGGAAAAGGCCTTAGATATTCAGGAGGAGGTTTGCTTAGAAGCAGCCAAACCCAATGCCCTAGGATGAAAGAAAACAAAAAGCTGGTCAGACTGACAAAAGGCCTTAGTTTTATCCAAATACTGGAAGTGTCTGTGCAAATGCAAGGTATGCAAGATCTTTTCACTATCAGACTGAGGAAAAGGAAGAAAAGAAGGGAGGTGTACTGCCCGATTCAAAGATAGCTCATTAACAACACTGGGCATAAAAGAAGTATTAGTATTAAAGAACACCCTGTCCCTGTGGGAAAAAAAAAAGGAGGGATGGCCCATAATGGCCTGAAGCTTCGAAACCCTCAGAGCAGAAATAACAGCAAGCAATAAAAGTCTTCCAGGTACAATGTTGCAGAGAAGCTGTACTTGCAGGCTCCAAAGGAGCCTGGGTTAATTTTTCTAAAACAAAATTAAGGTCCCAATGGGGAGGCATACACTTCCTTTGGGACCTACGATGCTGGATGCCTTTAAGAAAGTCTTCCCTCAAAGTGAGAAGCCAAACGAGGGTTCAAAGGCAGACAGACAGAAATAGCTGACAAATGGGCCTTTACAGAATAAGCCAAGCCAGATCGGAGCAACTCACAAAGAGGAGATGAGCAGAGGGACCCCCACTGAAAACTGACCCTGATAATGAGCATGGCAGTGAACAGAAGATCTCTTTCATTTGAACAAACGACACTTTCTGGTTGCAAGTTTCCTTGCCTCCTGTAAACCTTAAGCACATGCTTTGAAAAAAGGTGCCGAAAAGGAGTGAAAACCCCATCACCCACAGTGCCAGCTGAACAGTGGACAACTGAGGATGAATGAGCGACCCCTTGTCCATTGTGCAGAGGTCCAGCCAGTGAGGTAAGCCGAGATGATTGCTCTTGGACAGATGCATTAAGAGGGGGAACTAGTGCTGGTTTGCCAAAAGGGAGTCAAGATTTTTGGGGAGTCTAGCTGAATATTCTGCAGGACTCTTGGAAGTAAATGAAGGGGAGAGAAAGCATTAAGTAATATCCAAGGAAAAGAAAGGGCATCCATCTTCCATGCCAGTTGGCATGGCACTCTAACAGAAAACAGTGATTTGCCTGTTCAGAGGGGAAGCAAAAAGATCTACTTGAATACCCCACTGATGGACTACATCTACAAACACTTCTCTGTAAAGCATCCATTCATGAGCCTGTGTTCTGCACCTGCTCAAGGTGTCTGCCACTAAATTGTACTCCAAGGAAATATACAATGACTGAAGATAACACTGCCAATAGATAACAGAGCCAGTTCCTAGGCCTGAACAGCCAACTGGCAGAGAATGCAAGACTTTGCGCCCCCCCCCCCCTTGTTGATATACCACATTAGTGTGGTGTTGTCTATGTAAACCTTCAGAGGGCCTGCAGAGATCATGGAGTGAAAAGCTTCAGATCTCATCTCTGTTGTTGATGTGTCTGACCTCCGATGGGAGGGGAGGCAAATCTTGGACTTTCAGATGGCCACAGGAAACCCCCACCCCATGTCTGAAGCATCGGTTAAAACATCATAAGGAAACTGAGGCTGAAAGGGCAGGCTTGGGGTGATGGAAAATTGTTGAAGCTACCACTCGAATTTCCACTTCAGACAAGGAAGGAGTGCCACACTGAAATCCAGACCGTGGCAATGGTTAAGCCAAACTGAGTTGAGGCACCAGTGAAGCTTTCACATGTGCAATTTGGCAAGAGGGAGCATTGGACAAGAAGAAGCCATGAAACCCTTGGCTTGGCTGAAAGAATGCGGTCATGGACAGAACTTTTGGAAGTGGAAGTGAGGCCAACATTGGCTCTATCTGAATCCTGCAACCCAGATTCACATGGTCCTGAGAGGGGGGCAGGACACACTTTTTGAAAGTTGACAGAGACCCCAGATTTGGAGGAGAGAGATGAAAGAATAGTTGTGGAAAATCTTACCATAACCATAGATGTCCTTCCCTTCCATGTTGCAGTATTGTTACAGTGGGATTTCCCACCTCAGGCGACCAGACTTCGGCTCCTATACAAAAGCATAAGCTTGGTTGCTGTAGGTGTGTGGGATGTCACACGTAAGGCCATAAACCAGGGACCTTAAATGTGACTTCTGCATGCACAGACCTCAAAACCTGAAGGCCAGATAGTTAGAGAGAGAAATAAGTGATTGTCAGCTCAAGTGTGAAGTGTCATATGCTGGCTAGTTGCTCTTGGAAAAGGGTAGAGCTTCCCAATAGCTAGGTTAGTAGTCCACACGTAATGCAGGGGGAAGGTGGGGGGACAGAATACTGCAACATGGAAGAGAAGGGAATCTATGGTTATGGTAAGATTTTACACAACTATTCCACGTCCTTCTATTCCTATGTTGCAGTATTCTTACTATGGGAGTGTACCACAGCTAGTTGGAGGGAAGGATGGCGGTAGAAGTGGATGGTGGTAGAAGTGGATGATTCCAGAAAACCCTGCAGGACTGTTCTAGCAAAGCCTGCTCTGGCGACTTGAACTAGTTTGTAGTGTTTGGTGAAGGTGTGGATAGTGGTCCAGGTGGCAGCTTCTAAAATGAAAGCTGTGTCCAGTCTTTTGAGGAAGGCTTTGGAAGAAGCCCATACCTCTGGTAGAATGAGCTCTCACCCCATGGGGCAGAGGTTTGCCATGGTGCGAGTAGCAGAAAGCAATGGATTTTCTGATCCAACCTGAAATAGTTTGCTTGGAAACTGCCTTGCTCATAGCCCTGGGGTGAAAGGAGACAAAAAGTTGATCAGACTTTCTGAAGGGCTTAGTTTTGTCTAGGTAAAATCGAAGTTGTCTGTGCACATCCAGGGAATGGAGAATCCTCTCACTCTTGTAAGCTGGAGAGGTGTCGAAGGTAGGCAGGTAAATAGACTGATTTAAGGACAGCTTGTTTTCCACTTTAGGCATGAAGGAGAGGTTAGTGCACACGGTCACCCTGTCCTTGTGACAACAGTGTAGGGGGGCAGGCCATGAGAGCTTGCAACTCTGACTCTCCTAGACTCTCCTAGCAGAAGTGATGGCCACCAACAGTACAGTTTTCCATGTACATAGTTGCAAAGTAGCATTGCTAGCTGGCTCAAAGGGGGCCAGTGTTAGTTTTTCCAGGACAAAGTTTAGGTCCCAGGGTGGCGGGATGGGTTTTCTACGTGGCTTGTTGTGCAAGACCCCTCTCAGGAAAAGTTTAACATCTAGCCTGTATAGTAAAAGGGGGGGGAGGTCTAGAGGCAGGCAGATATGGCTGAAAGATGTACTTTCACTGAAAGGGATTAGAAGTTTATCACCCAGAGTGTTAGTGCCAACATCTGTAGGAGAGGATGGATTAGGGTTCCCTTTTGTGAGAGAAGGTCCACCTTGTGGGGTAACTTGTAGTGATTGCTCTTGGCTAGTGAGTGAAGTAGTGGGTCACCAACACGATTTCTGGTTTGTCCTTCCTGATTTTCAGTAGGACCTTTTGGATTAGATGGAAGGGGAGAAAAGCATAAAGGAACAATCCCTTCCAAGAAATGCTTAAGGCATCTACTCTCCAGGCTAGTGGGGAGTGATCCTTGGTTCAGAAATTGATCAACTGTCTATTCTGGGGGGAGGCAAATAGATCAGGAGTGCCCCACCAGTGCCAATGTCTAGAAAGGTTTCCCCTGTTCAATATCCACTCGTGCTATAAAGAAGATGATCGGTTGAGATAATCTGCCTGTTTGTTGTCTTGACAGGGGATGCAGGAGGCCTGTAGGGACAAGTTGTGCCTGGAGGTGAGGTCCTAGATTTGTAGAGTTATTCTGCAAAGGAGGTAGGCTTTGGTTCCTCCTCATTTGTTGAAGTGCCACAAGACTGTGGTGTTGTCTGTGAATATTAGAAGGGGACCCGTATGGAGGGTAGGAAGAAAAGCCTCCAGGGCTATGAGAACTGCAGTCATCTCTGACATTGACATGTTTCTTTTGAAGGGCAGGATTCCTGAACCCTGAAATCCTTGCAGGTGGCTTTCCAACATAGGTCTGATGCATCTGTGAAAATGAACTGGTTTGGGGAGGGCATTTGAAGAGGCAATCCCGGCTTGTGATGGATTTGTTGAATCCACCACCTTAGCTCTGATATGAGGCAGGGCAGAAAAGGGATTTGTTTCTCTAGAGTGTGTAAATGTTGTGACCACATATTCTTGAGGTACCATTTGAACTTCCGGATGTGCATTCTTGCCAAGGAAATCATGAGAATGGTGACTGCCATAAGCCCCAGGAGTTGCAGGAATTATCTTGCAGAAATTTGGGATTCTAGTAAAAGGTTTCAAAAGTGAGTGGAGAGGGAGAGGACCTTTTCCTATAGAAGAAAGGCCCGCATTAGATCTGTCCCGATTCTGCAGCACAGAAATACTTTGTCTTGCTGAGGGAACAAGGAGGATTTGTTTACATTGAGGGTGAAGCCCAGGTTTTGAAGGGTGGTGGTAAACCTAAGGTGGTCTCAGACAGGTTTCTATCTCTGTTAGGAGGACAACATCGTCTTGGTAGGAGTAGAGTTACATACCCTGGGTCCTGCAGTAAACAATGGCCGGGGCTAGGCATTTTATGAACACTCCGAGTGCTATAGACAAACCCAAGGGCAAGGATGCAAACTGAAAATGAGAGCAGGGTCCAGAAAAACGTAAACATTTTCTGTTGGAGGGTTTGATGGAGATATGCAGGTAAGCCTCCTTTAGATCCAAAGTGGCCATGAAGGCCTGGTCTGTGGTAAGAGGGAGAAGAGTTGGGAGGGAGAGCATTTTGAAAGAAGGAGCTTCTAGAAATTGGTTCAGGAAAGACCGATCCAGTACAGGTCTCCAAGGGCCATCCTTTTTGGGGACCAGAAAGTCTTGAACAAAATCCTTTACCTTCCTGCCCTGGAGGAATAGGTTGTATTGTTCCTGGGTTTTGGAGGTCTTGAAGACTGTGGCAGGAGGTGAATTTGGTTTTTGGGAGGAAAGGGAATAGGCTTTGGGATGGGCTTTTCCCTCCAAGAAAGGATGCATCCGTTTTTAATGATACTCTGTACCCACTGGTCTGAAGTGATGGTTTTCCAAATAGGTAAACAGTGAGATAGGTGGTCTAACAATGGCAGATGAGCAAGGCAGTCGCACATTACTGGGTGCATTTCTATCCTAAAACGATTTCTAGGACTTTGTTGACAGGCGACAGGTCTGGAGAATGCTTGCCTTCTGGTTCCCCCTCCTGTGCTGGTAGAGGAAGGGGTTCTCCTGACAAAGGAGTATTAGCAGGGTAGTTCCTGTAATACTTTGGAATAGGGGACACAAACAAAAATGTTTGATATCCTGCAGTTCCTTGGTTTTCTCCTGCAGGCTTTTAAAAAGTTCTGCAGATTGTTTTCCAAACAATAGGTTATGGTCTAAGGGGCCATCCATAATATTAGCTTGAAAGTCTTCTGGAAGAGGTTGTAGGTGCAGCCAAGAATATCTGCGAAGGAAGGAAGCAGAAGCTGCTGACCTATCAGAGGCCACTGCAGTGTCATAACTGCACTTAACTGAATTTCTAGCTACCTGTGAAGCCAGGGACACTTTTGATGTTATGTCTAATTTAGTAGGGCAGTCAGGTGTGGTAGCCATGAGCTTAGATGCTTGTGATACAAGATCCAGTGCATATTTAACCATGTGTGTCTGATAACTTATAGCACAGAAAGCCAGGGTGGAAGAGGTGTACACTTTATCAATCCTGTCCATGCTTTTGCTGTCCATCAGTAGGCAAAAGAGATGTAGAGGGAATATGTCTGGACTGCTTGTCTGGATGACCGCAATAACTGTAGGGTCTGCCAGGGGGGAGGGGGTTAAACTAAGAACTTTTGCTCATCAAGAAGCTTATAAAACCAGTCTGGTCTTTCAGGTACAGGTGGTTGAGAGTCTGGATTTTTGGATGCAGAAGTAAAAGCAGCCAGATATGGCAGTTAAGACTGGTGGGATGGCTGATGGGGAGCGAGACTCCACTTAAAGGACTTCAAAATACCTCAGTCACCTGGGTAGTGTCCCATTTAAAGTACTCTTTCATCTTAGTTATGGTTTCAACCAAAGGTAACGTCCTCTGGTGGAGGATCCCCTTCAATTGAATCATCTGGTGAATAATATTCTAAAGGAGAGGCAATCTAGGATCAATAAGAAATGGACTCTTCAGACGAACAGTAGTAAGGTTCTAGTCCCTCTTCTTCTTGGGTAGTCTGCAAGAGGAGAGAAATGGCAGACGTAGGCCTAGGGCTGAGCACAGGTATAGTGGAGGGAGTAGAGCCTGTGGGCCTTATGGCCATAAAGGCCTGCATCAGAGAGTTGGTGAAAGAATGCCAGTCAGACTCCTACATGGGGTAGGAGTAACATGTTTTCCGTTTTCGTTTAGAAGGTGTTGGTTTGGGAGAAAGCCTAGGCTCAAAGGCTCGAGTCTCAGGAACAGGAGTAGCCTAAGGTCTTCTGACCACTTCTGGTGCCCCCTCGATATCAGTAGGAACCGATGTCTGAGCTATCTCTGTGCACGCCGAAACTTCTGAAGTGGTCTCATCGGTGGGAGCCGAAGTAGTCAGTTCTGTCGAATGTCCCTCAACTCCTAAATCAGAAGCTGGCAGAGACGCAACGGAAGTAGGCCTGAAAACTTTGGCATTTTTCCACGGTGGTTCAGTCGGAGTGGCCAATTCGGGGTCCATTCTAAGCATAAGCTTTGTGAGAGGCTGGTTCCCTAAATATAAATTCAAAGTGGCCAGGTGGCTGCGGAGGATCAGTATAAATGACTGGCAAATGCAACAAGTGGTGCGACAGTGTTCCTTCAAAAGACGCAACGGTCATGGGTATCCTTATGCAGTATCAGATGCCTGCAATGGCATTAGCCCTTCTTAGCGGACATCGGTTATTAAATACAACTAACCAAGCTCAAGCCAAAAGAATAAGGTTTCCCCAATGGGGTATTTAGCTTTTAGAAGTCTTCGCAAGTAGGAGCAAAGTTAACGATGTGACGTCATCTGTGGCTTAAATGCTCTGAGGTCTGTGCGTGCAGACGTCACATTTAAGGTCCCTGGTTTATGGCCCTGTGTGTGACTTCCCATGCACCTATAGCAACCAGGTCCAAGTTTTACCTTACCTTACCGTGTGGGTTATGGGGCGTTGATTCTCTTCAGACACCTTTACTCCGAGCATGTGCTTCAGGTTCTGCAGGAGGTCAGAAAACCCGCTACCAGAAAATCCTGCCTATCCAAGTGGAAAAGGTTTATTGTTTGGGGTCTGAAACGGAATAGCCAACGACTGACTGTAGAACCTCCAGTTGTTTTGTCTTACCTGTGTGAACTGATCAACTCTGGCTTGTCATACTGTTCTGTTAAAGTTCACCTATCTGCCATCTTAACATGCCTACCTCTCGCCCCTCCTATATAACTGGAAGTTGAGCTCTTTTTAAGGGTGGTACTTTACATTGGACCTCCAAGGAAGCCCATTCCCCCCTTTGGGATCCTAATTTTGTTTTGGAAAAGCTGACCTTACTGCCTTTTGAGCCAGGCAAGGACTGCTGTCTCCAACACTGCACATGTAAAACTTTCCTCCTGGTGGCCATTACTTAAGTCAGACGGGTGTCTGAACTGCAAGACCTCATTGCCTTCCCCCCTTTTACAGTTTTCCAAAAGGACAGCGTTTGCTTATGCACTAATCCATCCTTCATGCACGAAGTAGTTAATGAACTTTCCCCTGAATCAGGCCATCTATCTTCCTACCTTCTTTCCCTTGCCTCAAACTTTTGCTGAAAAGATCCTTCACTCCTTGGATGTACGTAGATAACTCGGATATTATTTGGTCAAGACCAAATCCATCCGTAAATTTGATGGGCTCTTTGTCTTCTATCACCTAAGAGCCTTGGGACACTGTTTCCAAGCAAACCATTTCCTCATGGATAAGTACAACTATTTCATTTTGCTACAAAGCCCGTGGCAAAAGGCTTCCCCTTCCATGTGAGGGCACAATCCTTTAGGGCTGTGTCCTCCTTCGGTGCCTTCAAGGGTTTGGATACAGCTGTGTTTTCGGAGGCAGCTCCTTGGTCATCTGTCCACACTTTCAACAAACTCTACAAGTTGGACATCATTTCCAGGTCCAGTGCAGGATTTGCCAGGGCCATCCTTCATGGCTTTGTGGAGAATCTGTCCCTCCACCCAGTTAACAGCATGAGCTTTTGCACTCTCCCTCATATTATGGACGTAATGGCTTAAGAATAGAAGGACGTCGTGTAAAATCTTACCATAATTTCAGATGTCCTTCTCTTCTATATGCTGCTGTATAGTTTCCTACCCTGCTTTTCCCCTGACGCTTGCCTGACTCCTGAGTACCCACTCAGTTGCTGGTTCTGGCGTCATCCAGTTATGAGGTAGGTGCATGCTGACATCCGCTTTATACTCTACGTCCGTTTGACCGACGTACGCCGAGTGGTGAGGGCTGGCGCACATACCTTTGCAGTAGCAGCTAACTTTTGTATAATGGCAAGACGTACAAGAGTGAAGCAGAGGCAGACTCCCTCTTATTATGGATACGAATGGGTTTCAATAGAGGCCTGCAAATCTGTAGTAGCGGGTATCAGGGGCTGCAAAAGCACAGGAGTACCAGCGGACTGGTGACTAGCTTAACGGAAGCGTCGTCGGCAGTTTTGGACCTATGTGGTCTGTCTTGATCCTTACGTTTTTTCGGTAGTCGGATGGCTTAACGAAGCCATTTCAGAGTAAGAAGATCGAGAACAAAAGTATTTAGCTGCAAAAATAGCCTGACGACGAAGAGTTCGGGCATTGAACAAGGCACAAAACAGACAGTGAGGTACGTCGTGGCCTGGGCCTAAACAGGTGATGCAGTAAGAATGAAAATCTCTAAGAGGTATTTGCTTTCCACAGGCAAAACAATTGTTTTTTTCTGACATCGGTTAGAACAAGAAAAAAGGATCCCCAACGGGGTACTTATCTTTTTGAAGACTTCAGGTCTGAAACTCGAAAACGAAAATTTCAGTTATCGGCCAACCGGCATTTGCGAACTACTACTGCTTTGGGCACCGCACGGGAAGAAAGACTGATGTATTGGCATCAGCTGCATGCTTTATACCCCTGACGACCTGACATCAAGGAAGAAGCGACAGTATCCGATGCAGAAATCCAAAGACTCTGGTATTCAGGCTGGCTGAGGGCTACCTGCAGGCAGATAACCCAAATGTGATGACTGCAACAATGAAACACGAAGAACATGTGCAAGTGGCCATATAAATGAGCCAATCTGACTGGCAGTTTGCAAAAAATGAAATATTGAACACTTGCCCGGTATTCTTGCTAGTAAATTCCCTGGTTTTCAGCATCCTTTTACAATGAGTGCAGTCACCACATGGAAAACAACCTTGTAAAACCCTGCCTTCTAGTGCTGTCTGTGTTGAATGCACATCATATGTAGGTGCATGTTTGTAATGACTCATATGCAAGTCACGATTTTTGCCCCTTCTAAAAGAAAAATGACCTGCATCATCTACAATTTCACTTAACCTGGTATCTGCTAAAAGAATATTCCTGTGCCTACGTAGACTTGAGTAGGACCATCCGTATTCCTACCATATGCAGTGACTAATCTAATTGGTGAATTACTGTCCGCTGTTCCGTCCCTGTACTGAAGTAAATCAGTCCTGTTTTGATTAGATGCACAGTGTTTAGCCTGGTATATGTCCCCTCTCTTGTAGCCCCTCTGCCTGAATCTCATAACTAGATCTTCCTCATATGAATGGTGCATCTGAACATATCCTTTTGATACGTAAAAACTGTGACTTTGGAATGTTTCTGCATATATGAGGAGGATGAAAGCTGGTAGCATTCAATAAGGAGTTGAACTGGGGGCGTTAACGGTAAACCTCGGTTGTTAATGTGGGATCAACATTTTGGGTTACTAAAACATCCAGGAAAGTGATTCGGTTCATAACCAAGGTAACTGTAAACTCAGTCTCTCATTTATTATCCTAGCATTCAACAAACTCCTGAAGATAAATACTATCAGACCTCCGTACTAACAAGCAATCACCCAAATATCTCCTCCAGATGTCGATCTCATCTATGTTGATGTTAAGGGCCCTACCACAGATTAGTTGTTCCTCAATATAGGCCATGAAGAGAAAGGCATACATGGGGGAGAAGACTGCTCCCCGTGGCAGTTCCTTTGATCTGTAAATAACAGTTGTTCTGAAAATAGAGCATGTTTTGACTAAAAATGTTTTCTGTTAAACAGAGTAGGAATGTACTGAAGCCCGGTAGATATAATTCGGACCTAAATAGCCAATATTCTAGAGCCTCCAAGCCCGCCCAATGGAGAATATTTGTATATAATGCAGAAACATACAAAGTACACAAGCCACCCTGCATCCAAATGCATGTTGGAAATGACCCTAAGAAACTCAGTGGTGTCTTGAATCCTTGCTCTGACCCATTTGAGCAACGGTTTTAGATGTAAAGTCAGGAACTGGGACAGGGGTTCAGTAATTGAGCCTCTACCAGACACAACTGACCTACCTATTGGGTTTTGTAAGCTCTTATGCATTTTTGGTAAAGAGTATAAATACTGGCTTGAAGGGTCCCAAACTATTAAATGGTGCAATATGTTGTCCGTTATAATCCCCTCTTCCTTAGCAGAATTCAAGAAGCAATCTTATTTGTTTCTTGAAGCCGGTAGTAGGGTCACACACTATTTGTCTACAATAGCGTTTATCAGAGAGTTGTCTCATTGCTTCCATATTATATTGTGACCAGTCCTGTACCACTATAGCCCCACCTTTGTCTGCTGACAGTATTACTAGTTCACAATTGGTACCCAATTCCCGAATCATGTCCATCTCATGTTTCGATAGTTTGTTAGATTTTGCAAGGCGATTCCTGTAGTTGAAATGTAGATCTTCAAGAATTGCGTTCTGAAACATGACTACAGTAGGATGCATGGGTGGAATAAAGTTGGATTTATGATATTTAAATCCACGTTGTGGTTCTGATTCAGATGCTGTATGGAAAAAGTTTCAGATTAAGGCAGCTACAAAAAGAGGATATATATCCTGTGTAAAGGTATCTTCAGGCACATAAAAAACAGGTATAAAATGTAATCCTTTATTAAGCAGTTTGACATGAGAAGGTGACAATTCAACAGAGGAAATATTAAGTACATTACTCTGTTCTACTTTTGTACCATGAGTTTGAGCAACTCTTCCATACTGTCTACCCCTGTGTTTCCTGCACCCCCCCCCCGCTTTTGTTTACCCCTAAAGGTATAGGCATATCGCTTTTCTTTGACACTGGTGAGTCTGTGACATTTTGTGTAGAGGACTCTAAACCAGAGGAAGATTCCTCACCTGAATCCTCAACTGGATAAGGTTGATTTCTTCAGTATAGAGCGTGGCCTCTTGACAACATTCCTGTTCATAGGTTCAAATCTCACATTTGTTAGTGGCATAGGGATGTCCACCCTCATAATCGGTTACATCTCTGAAATTTTTTCTTTTTTTCTTTTAACTGTTGCTCTAATGACAAAACATCCTGACTCAATTTCCTTAAACAGTTGTTGTACCCCTCGACCCTCATATTTTACAATATCAATGCACATACGTGTGATATCAGATATGTTTTTGTCAATGGTCCTGTCATAATATGATGCCAGTGTTTTAACAGATTCCACAAATGCTTTATGTTGCACCTCAGCCCATTGTTCCAGAAGGGCAGTGTCAGCATCAGGAACCAAGGGTTGAATTCATACCCTCAAACCTCCGGGGGAAATGTCTTTGGCTATGTATGCCTTCAATAATTTGGCATGCCATACATTGGCCCACAGACATCTGTGCAATCCACCATTTTAGTTCCCTGGCAAGGCAAAGAAGCAGGGGTACCATGAACTCCAGAGGGTGGAGGTGTTTCCAGATTGTCCTCAAGTACCACTGGAACTTCCTCATGTGGGCTTGGTAAGGGTACTATGGGAATGGTGGAGGGCATGAATCTTTGGAGCCTGAGAAACTTCCGGACCAACAGGGCTTGGAGAGGGAGGATCTCTTGAAAATAGGAAGCCAAGACAGATTCTTGTCTGGAGGGAGGCAGGCCATCCTTTGTCCTGTTAGTGCATCCTACCAACACATGATCCTGAGAGGGAGTCATGGAAGTTTTGTGAAGGTTTATGGTGAATCCAAGGTGTCTCAATAGGGAGACAGTAAAGTCTAGATGTTGCAGGAGCAACTAAGGAGACAGAGTCTGGATAAGGTTATCGTCCTGGTATGGGAAGAGTTTGATCCCCTGCATTCTGGCAAAAGCAATGACTGGGGCTAGGCACTTTGTGAACACTCTTGGGGATGTAGAGAGACCAAATGGCAAAGCACAAATCTGAAAATGCACAGAAACCACTGAGAAGCAAAGCAATTTCCTGAAAAATGGATGGGCTGGAATGTGCAAGTAGGCATCCTTTATATCCAAGGACACGATGAAAGCCTGAGGGAGGGTTCAGAGGAAAGACAGTAGAAAGGGTTAGCATCCGAAAGAAGAGGACCTTGAGGAAAATGTTTAGATGGGGCAAATCCAAGAAAGGTCTCCAGGAACCTTCTTTCCTGGGGACCAAGAACATCCTGGAGTTGAATCATTTCCCTCTATTGCAGGGCATGTCTTGAATTGCGCCTTTCGAAAGTAGGGACTGCAGACTTGGGGAAAGGAAGCCATTTGGTCTAGATGGAGTTGAGGAATGCCTCTGAAGGTTGGTCTAGTTTCCCACACCATGAAGTAACCTAGTTTTATGATTAATTGGACCCAAGAGTCCTGGGTAACCAGTTTCCAAGCAGGGAAGGGACAGGGAGAGGCGCATGGAGAGTGAGTGTCTGAATTTAAGGGCTGGTAGTCACAGACTACCAAGCTTGGCTTGAAAGGGTTGTTTCTAAACTGCAGTAGAGAGTGAACAATTAGTGGGGGTCTGCTTCCTCAAATCTTTTTTCCCTTTGGGTGGCATGTGCCTGGAAAGCCTTCTCAAAGGTAGTTTTAGCTGGATAGTTCCTCTGGAAGCGAGAAACCAGAGACACAAAATGTGCCTGAGGTCATGGAGTTCTTTGCCTTTTACCGGAGGGCCTTAAAGAGTTCAGCTGCTGCTGACCCAAATAAAGCCTCGTTATCCAAGGGAGCAGCCATGATTTTTTACTTAATGTCATCAGGCAGAGACTGTAGGCTAAGCCAAGAATATCTCCTGATGACAGAACCTGAGGCTGCAGCCCTGGATGAAGCCTCCACTGCATCATAACTACACTTAATGTAGTGTCTAGTTACCTGACTGCAGGAATGTATAAGACTAGAGACCTTAGTTTTAATAGGGGAATCAGGAAGGTCACCCAAGTGTTTAACAGCATCAGTAATAAGGGCCAAGGAATATTTGGCCTTATGAGTTTGGTGGTTTATGGCTCTTGCAGCTGAAGTGGCAGAAGTGTACACTTTTTTTTGCCCAGTCTTTCAATAATTCTACTTTCCTTATCTGAAGGTGGGAAGTGAAAAGGGAAGATTGGAAGTTTTTATCTGCAGCCACAGAAATTGCAGATAGGTCTGCAAAAGGGGCCTTGAAGAGAAATTTTGCATCTTCAGGGACTTTATAAAATCTGTCTGGAATGCTGGAATTAAATCAAAAGGTGTCTCAACAATGTATTAGTTTAAGGGTGTGCACACTTATGCAACCAACTTTTTTTTTTTTTTTTACTCGTTATATTTTTTCCCATAACAGGTTTGTTTTTCAACTGAATTGTACAGGTTATAGGTCACATTAAAGGTGTGAAAAGTTTTGAAATGATTTATTCTGGTCGCATCACAAAAACCTGGCCTTTTAACAGGCGTTTGTACACTTTGATATCCACTAGTCTTGTGACATATGGCACATACAAGATCTAAAGGCTTAGATATACTGGCCGAACACAGGGCGTTCCGTGGCAGGGGACTCCTACTGTGAAGAATACTGCAACAGTGATACAGGAGATCATATGTACCCGGTTAACTCTTTCTTCCCTATAACACCTCCAACATTTGGCTGAGGAAAAATTTGGAGTCTGCTTGGAGTTAAAATAATAAATAGTTACGCAAACACTTTATAGCAAAAATTCTAAATCTTCTACAGTTCGTTGCATACTTTGGAGCCATATACACTTCCCATTGTCTCATTGATTCCATGTGAAATGCTTATCCAATCACACAATCTTTTCCAATCTTCTCCGATTGACTCCTATAGTTACTGCGGAATGTTTTATATACTCTACTTATCCCTTTTTACCAGCAGATCAGTTCTAGACTTAACTAAACTCTACCACAGCCAGTCTTTCACTTAGGATTTCCCTAGCCACTTCTCATTGCCTATACTCTGATAATCCCCGAAAGGGAAGGGAGTCTCTCTTGGTCTCTTCACATTCTATTACCTTTCCTTCTCTAGTCATTTCCTCCCAATACATTGGTTTGACAGTTTTCTCCAGTAAATTCCAGCCCCCTCTTGCCTATTCTCTATACATCTAATTGCAATCATCCCTAACAGCAAAATCACCTTTCTCCATTCTTGGGTTGGCTTACTTCTTAGAATACTTTCTGCTACTTTATGAATATAGTATTCTACATGGCTGTTGTCATTGTCCTCATCCTAAATGACTATCTTATTTCTTGAATTTCCCTTCTGGTTCATCATCATTCCTTTCCACTTTGAATTATAGCTTTCTGCTTGTATTATGAAGACGAGCCTTACCTGTGTACCTCTAAAACATCCCTTCAAATCGGGTAAAGCTAAGCCACCTTGTTCCACTGGAAGGATCAACTTACCCCACTTGAATGTTGCTCTCTTCCCCTCTCAGTTAACTTCCTTCAACTCCTTATTACTGTTCACAACAACTTTTCTGACTAACAAAAATATGCCAGACCTGCATATACAACTAAAGGGACTAAAAACATTTCCATCTTGCTATATCCATAAAGAAAGCTTCCAGTTTCTCAGTTTTTGTATCATCTTTTGTTTAGTTTCCTCCCACATATCCTTAGTTGCCACATCAGAAATCTTTTTAATCCATACTCAAATACTTCATTTTATCATGCACTCAAATATGGAAACTGCTGGACCAATTTTATGTGTTGTTACAGTTTACACCTATAGCCCATTTTATTTTCATTAATTTTATATCCTGCAAGGACTTGAAACAGTCTCTATGTTCAACACTGATGTCCTTTTCTGCTTTTATCAGGTACAGAATATCATCATAAGCAAATAAAACCAACTTTTCTTGATTTTTTATCTTCAAATTTCTGAGTCCCTCATTTTCTTTGCCAATAAGGCAGTCTTCCAAGTACAGTGTTGCAGAGAAGGCAAAAATGCACGCTCAAAAGGAGCCTGGGTGAATTTTTGCAAAACAAAATTAAGGTCCAAAGGAGTAGGAACATTTTTTGGGGGGCCAAACATGCAGGAGGACTTTAAGGAACTGTTTGACCTCAAAATGAGAAGGCAAAAGGAGGATTCAAGGGCAGACTGGCAAAAACAGCTTACAAATGGTCCTTTACAGAAGAATAGGACAAGCCGGAATGCAGCAACTCACAAACAGGAGAAACCAAAGGGACACTAACTAAAAAAAGGGTACTGGCTAAAAACATGGCATCAGACAGAAAACAGACTTTCTGGTTGCAGGTTTTCTTGCCTCCTGTAAAACTCGGAGCAGGTCCTCAGAAAAATATACCTAAAAGTTATCAAAAACCCTATCACCCACAGTGTCCGTTGAAAAGTGGACAAACATGAATGGAGGCATGACCCCCTTGTCTTGTGCAAGGAGGTCCAGTTGGTGAGGTACATTTTGGGGATTGCCCTTGGCCACATGTATTGAGGGGGAACCAGTGCTGCCTTGGCCGAAAGGGGATCCCTAGCAAGATTTTTGGGGAGTCTAGCTGAATTTTCTTCAGCCCACCTGGAAGTAGAGAAAAGGTATAGAGAAACATCCCCTTCAAAGAAAAAGAAAGGTTGCCCATCTTCCATGCCAGATGACATGGCACTGAAATAAGGAGCTGTCTGTTAAGAAGGGAGGCAAAAAGATCTGCTAGAGAAATACCCTACCAATGGACTACATCCAGAAACATGTCTCTGTGAAGCATCCATTCGTGAGCGTGTATTTTGGACCTGCTCAAAGAATCTCCCACTAAGTGTGCTCTGAAAGAATACACACAGTCTAAAGAGTTAGTCAATAACTAATAGCCAGATCCCTGGTCTGAACAGCCAGCCTGAAAAGTAGGTAAGACTTTGTGGTTCCCTTGCTTGTTGACAAACCACGTCATTGTGGAGTGGTCTGTGAAAACTTTCAGGGGGGCCTGAAGAGAACAAGGGGTGAAAAGCCTGAAGGGCTATTATCAGAGCTCTTCTCAATTTGATGATTGCAGTGGGGGGAGGGGGCCACTAGACGGCTTGAATTTTCAGGTGACCACAAGAACCCCCCATCCAGATTGTGTGAGGCATCAGTGAACAGTTCTTGGGGGGGGGGGACAGTGGCTGTAAGGGCAGGCCTGGGTTAAGAGTAAGTTGCTGAATCCACCACCCAGATTCTAGCGTGAGACAAGGAAGGAGAGGCATTTTGAAATCCAGAGGGTGGAAGTGCTGAAGTGAAACCTTTGAGGCTTCCGCATATGCAGTCTGACAAGAAGCAGCATTGTAACATAAGCGGTCATGAATCCTACGGTCTGAAGATACTCACTGGCTGGAATGACAGGCAGAGGAAGAGATTGAAAGAAAGCTGTCAAGGACAAACCTTTGGAGCTGCTGAAGAGGTCAACAGTGGCATTATCTGAATCTTGCAGCTCATAAAAGGGAGTCAGGACAAACCTCTGGAAATTGATAGTAAAATACAAACTTTGAAGGAGGGATGGGGTGAAAGCCATAGCCTGTAACAGGCAAATGGGAGAAGGTGCCTGGCTTAAGAGGTCCTCTGAATAAAGAAAAATGTGAATGCCTTGGAGCCTCCAAAAGGGATTAACAGGAGCTAGAATTTAGTTAATACACTTGGGGAAGTAGAGCGACCAAGGGGCAAAGCAAAGAAATGAAAATGAGAGGAAGAAAGAGAAATGAAAAAGCTTGCTGAGGAAAGGGTGAATAGGAATACGAAGGAAAACATCCTTCAAATCCACGGACATCAGAAAAGCCTGGAGCAGCAACAAAAAAAAAAAAAAAAGACAGGGTTTGTAGAGAAAATATCCAAAAAGATGAAACTTGGGGAAAAAGAAAAGTGTTGAACAAGGTGAGATCCAAAATAGGCCTCCAACTGCCCTCCTTTCAAGGAACTAGTAACATTCTGGAGTAAAATTCTTTTCCCACTTGGAAAGGAGGGACAGACTGAACAGCTTCCTGGTCCACCAAGGCCCCAAGAATCTGTGAGAAATCAGGAAGCCGTTTATTTTATTTTTACATTTGTTGACCGGGCTATTGTAGCTGGATGCATGTCCATTTTCAGTAGAGACACGGGGAGAAAAGCTAACAAACAGTACTAATACAGACAAGAAAACAAGATTTTACATAACAGTGTAGAACTAAACATACTTTACAATCATTAACAAGCTATAGTTCCAAGTATTTCTAAGGTAGAGACATGATTATACAGTAGAGAGCTTGCAAGTAAGTTTAGGCTCTGCAGCAGATTCAAGGAAGCGCAATGTTAGTAGTGACTTGAGTAGGTTGAACAGAAAATGCCAGTGATGTACAAATATAATTTAAAAGTATTTACAAGCTATAGGTCATTACATCTGTAAGTTAGAGAGAAGTTTATACAGTAGAGAGCTTGCCAAGCACATTTTAACTCGGCAGCAGATTCAAGGAACGGCAAAGTTAGTAGTAACTTTAGTAGGCTGAACAGTAAATTCTCAGAGGTTAATAAGAGGTATGCAAAAAGGCAGTTAAAAGAATGGTAGACTTAAAAATGAGGGAGATTTTAGTCAGGATTTCTGCAAGGGCATAGCCAGTGAGTTTGAAGATATTCTTTAAATTGCTTTTTGAATAGAAATGTAGTGGAGAGAGTTGACAGTTTAGTGAAATGTAGATTCCACGTTTTTGCCTACAGTATAAGAGAAGTGTGGCCCCAGCCTTGTTTTTGGATGTACTAGTAATATGTTAGCTGAGCGAAGGGTTGGGAGATTTTTGTAGGGGATAAGACTAGTTAGCATTGGACTATTACTAGGATGATGAAGGATTTTGTGTGTGATAAGAAGCTGTTGAAATATTAGTTGATTTTGGAGTTCTAGCCATCCAAGCAGTTTTAGATTATGAAAATGGTGGGTTCTATATGAGGAGTTGGTGGCAAATCTAACTATGTTGTTATAAGTGGCTGCCAGTTTCTTGAGGTTGCTTTTAGATATATTAGTATAAATGGGAGAGGTGTAGAAGAGGGTAGAGATGAGATGGGTGTGGGCAATAGTAGTTCTAGCTATAGGGGTAAGGGTAGGGTTTAATTCTGTAAAGGGTGCCTGGCTTTCTATTAACTGACTTTATGGTGATATTGATGTGCGAGTCAAAGTTAAGGTTATGGTCTATAATTACACCTAAGAGTTTGGTGGTAGGTTCAGGAGTTATAACAGTACCAGTATTTGATGTCACTGTGAGGTTAATTTGCGAGGAATTTATTGTAGGATTGAAGAGCAATAATTTATTTTTATTGGTGTTCAGGAGAAGGCAGCGCTGTAGGAACCAGCTTTCCACTTTATGGAATAGATTCTGGGTAAGTGATTGGAGTTCTGTTAAGGAAGTAGCACAGCAAATTAATGTTGAATCATCTGCATATTGTATGCAGGTTGCTTGCAATAGGTTAGATGTAGATCGTTAATAAAGACAGAGAATAGAAGAGGGCCCAGAATAGAAACCTGAGGAACACAAAGGGTAACAGGAAGTTGTGAGGAAAAGTCAATGCCCCAGAGTACAGCTTGTCTGTTTTCTAGGTAGGACTTAAACCAGTGTAGTGCCTGTGTATCAAGTGAGAGGGATTTAAGAATATCCAAAAGAAGCTGATGGTTCAGCATATCGAAGGCTTTTGAGAGGTCAATAAAGAGTGCAGAAGATAGGGTGTTGTTGGTGGCGTTATTACAATTTTTGTTGATGCAGTCAGAAAATGATAGGAGGGCAGTAGTTGTGCTGAGGAACGGCCTAAAGCCATGCTGACAGCTGGCAAGTAAGTTGTTGTGGAGAAGGTGGTTAAGAAGCTGTTGGTGGATGCACTTTTCCATTATTTATGCTAGTGGAGAAAGTAGGGTTATTGGGCGAAAGTCTGAGAGTTCAGTAGAGTCACCACCCTTTGGAAGGGGAATGATATGGAAGATTTTTTCCAAATGGAAGGGATTATTCCTTCGGTAATAGTTCTGTATAGGAGTATGGAAATGGGATAGGCTATGACTTTTGTTGATTTCTGTAGATATTCAGCTGGAATGAGGTCTGCTGAAGGAGTGCATGGTTTTAAGTTTATGGAGGAGGGTGCAAATTAAGAATGTAGGTACAGGTTGTAAATGAAATGAGGGAGTTAAGTTAGTGATAGTGGGCGACAGACTTGTGGTAACAGCGGGAAAGGAATTGGCTAGGGATAGGATGGTATCAGTAAAGAAGGTATTGAAGGCGTTAGCAATAAGCTTAGGATTGTCATGGGTGGAACCTGATGGGATTGGTGTTTTGGAGCGACCTGGGTGTAAGAGCCTGTTTATACCTGACCAGATCGTTTGTGGTGGTAGGTCTGTTGGAGTTGAAAGTAAAAGTTTTTTTTGTCATGAAGCACAGATGTTTTGATAGCATTTCTCAACTGTCTAAATTTTAGGTGGATTGCCAGATTTCTCGTGGTTCTCCATTTGGCCCAAATCTTATTTCTTAATGTGATTTTTTTGTCTAGTTTCCTTTGTAAGCCATGGAGGAGTTTTTGTACAATTTCTGATAGAGCAAATAGGGGCATGGTAATCTAAGATTTGTAGGAATTTGGAGCTGAAGTAGAACAATGCTTCAAGTATTTTAGAGGAGACCAGTCACCTGTTTTAGAGGAGGATGAGAAATCTCGGGGGGTAAAAAAAAAAAAGAGGAAAGAAAGACCTCCAAACCATGAAGCAACCATGACAAATGGACAGAATCCAAGAATCTGAAGTGATATTGTTGCCAGTTTAGAAGACAGAGGGAGATGAAGGGACAAGTAAACCAGGTCGAAAGTTAAGTGAGGCAAAATTTCAAACAAAAGCAGGCTTCTCAGAAAAAGAATGCTTCTGAGCCACAGCAGCTTGAGAAGACTTTGTAGGAGCAGCTCACCTACCACCCTTCCTACCTTTACTGGCCAGACAAGGCTGCATATGAAGAAAATGCAGACCTAAAAAGGGGAATTCCTCTGGAATTTGGGGATAGGGGATACAAAAATATGTTAAGGTCAGACAAAATTTTACCTGTTTCTTGGAGAGACCATCTCTCTAGGATTGCTGCTGCTGCAGTTTATTATCTAAGGAAGCATCCAGCAACTTGGCCTTAATGTCTTAAGGTAATGTCTGCCGATGAAAACAAAAGCAGCCTCATGACAAACCCAAATACAGCAGCTCTGGAAAAGGCATCCGCAGCAGCACTTCATAGAGTGGCTAGCCACCAGAGAAATATAATCCATAATGGAAAAAGCAGAAGACTTAAATTCAGAATCTAGGTCAGAAATAACCTGACAAGCCTAGCCAATAAAGGAAGGATGATATCTGGTTATGTGGATCTGGCAACTGAAAGCCCTAAAGGCTAAAATAAAAGCAATATAGACCTTCTTTTCAATCCTCTCCATTGCCCTACTATCCTTACCTGAAGGCAGAAGCTCGGAAAAGGGAAAATATTCAGAAGGCTTGTCAGAGGAGACAGACAACCACAGCAGGGTCTGCAGGAGCACACAAATGGGAATACACAATCCTCAAGAATCTTATCGAACCCGTCATATTTCTTTGGACCTGGGTGTTGAGTGGCAGCTATGAAGGTGTCTAACAAGGCAGCCAACACAGAAGGTAATGCAAAAGGTTTAGGGTTGTCCACCTGAAGCAACTCTTATCTTTTCTGGACATCAAATACCAGAGAAGAATCACACAAAATATTTCATCATTCTGGATACTGTCTCCCTAAAAAGACTACTCCTCCAATGGAGATACAAAGCTAACAGACTCCACATCACAGCCATAAGCCAAAGGAGAAGGCATCTGAGAAGAGTAAGACACAACCATTCATCAGACTCTGAATCTTTACCTGAAGAATTAGTTACCATAAGCCTTCTAGAAGAGGTGAAGTCCAAGTGGGAGTATGGAAAGAAACTCCTTGGGGAAGCTTAAGGGCCACTAAAGAATCAAACAGACCCCGAGTAAACCCTTTGAAGGTCTTTGGGGCATACAGAAGAATGTTTAGTCTTCTGTTTTTTCTTGGGAGGGTCATCAGCCAATACTGGAGATCCGAACCCTGATGGGATTCAATAATGATACCTGGAACCTTCTACCAGAGCAGAATCTAAGGATCTAACAGCCCTCTGAGATAATCAACCATGGTTCCCCCTTGACTTCTGCAGCAGATACCTGCAAAGCCTCAGAAGACATAAAAAAGAAAGGATCCATGCCAGCCTCTGATGGGGTCACAGCAGAGGAAGCCAAAGTCGACACCAGACAGCCTACAGAGCGATCACTCACTTCTAGAGAGACATCCAGTGGATGCTGGAAAATCAAAGAATCCGACCAAGATTTCTTGGTCACCTTCTTGTTTAATGGAAGTACCTCAGGGGTAATAGATTCTGCCAAGATACGTGGGCTAATTAATTAAGCCTTTGGCTCTTTAAACAGATGGCTGGGGAAGACCACCAGCTTCCAACAGTCTTAGGAATAAATGGCTTAAAAATATTACAAAAAGTACTGGTGTGGGAAGCCCCCAAACAAAAACACAAATGTTTGAGACAATCCGTACTGAGAATCTTCCTCACACTGACATTTTCCCTTCTTGAATGACATCAACTCCAGATAATCAAAGAAAATAATACCAATAGCAAAACGCAAAAATGACCACAATGAGGCACTTATCTGACCCTGTATTCAGCACAGCAAAAGGCATTCTGACGAACAAGCGATGATGGGATACAGACTGGCAGCAAAGAAACTCTAGGTAACTGCATCCAAACATCACCTTTAAGGCCTATGTGCTGTACTGGGAGCGTGTGTGTGACATATGGCACATACAATATCTAAAGGATTTGGTATAATGGCCGGATATTACGCTATCCTCAAGTAGGAGATGCTTAAGGTGAAGAATACTGCAACAATGATATTGGAGAATATTTTCCGAACAAACATACATCAGCTTCAAAAATAATGTAACAAGGCTAAAAAGTGCAAGGTTTAAGTTAATACAGGCAAAAAGAACAAAGGACATATTTAGCTCATTATAGACATACACAAGTTAATTTCAAGTCTTGCTCACCAGGTTGCCATGATGGAGTTCTGAACTGTGGTAGAAGTGCAGCAGCAGAAGACCCAGCCTGAGGAGTACGGGATTCCAATGCAGAGATCAAGTTCAACACTGAAGTATCAGTTGTGGTATTGTTAGTGTTATGTACACTGGTATCAAATATCCCAGACAGAGCTTAAATAGAACAGAAATTATATTGTAAACAGAGCTGCAGAAGAAGAAAACAGTTGAAAACTTCTCTCTCCTCCCTATACAGCACTCCAACAACCTTTTATTTATTTTTTTTAACTCATTCCCTCCAGTACAATTCTGTGTGTACCTTTAACTCCTAGTGGGTGTGGCCTGAACCTTTAAAAATGAAGTTATCACCTTACAATTCTAACAAATACTCATTGACAGAGGTTAAATATCAAAATAATTGTGTTTGCCATCATGCATGCAATATTCTGATACCTTGTATGAAGCATGGTTTTGGAATTATTAATGCAAGTATAAACAAGTAATGTCTGACGTCTAGAGGAGCAGTAGGAAGTAACTGCAGATGCACATGGAGGAGTCACTCAGGATGTAATGAGTTAAAACACAACCGAAACACATATCCATCTCCCTAAATAGTACTACCAAGGCTCATCCATAACACTCTTTCATACAATCATCTTCTAATACCATAAACCACAGCTGATGCACAGATTTTTCTCCTCCCTGAAATGGATTTCTTTTCTGCAGAATGTGCACTAAGTATATTAAGACAACCATGTACGAGTCTATATGTACATGTATACACACACACACGCATAGTGCGTCTAAATATACATAGAGAAACACACACACTCGTATATATGCCTTGCTAATGAAACTGCAACCATTTTATGATCAATCCACATAAGTGCAAAACACAAAGAATCTCATGTACCAAGATGTGAACAGTCACGGTTAAAAAAAAAAATTACTACAAAAAAATCAGTCCGGCAGGGAGGGACAAACTGCACTACAACCTCCTCCTACCCCCTCCCACCCACTTTTATACACAAACTCAGACATCACACATCACTATGTCTGAGGGAAAAGAAAAATCATTGGAATACCACAGTCTCATTTCTTAAATGAGTGTTGTCCAATACAAGCCTATACTACATACTATTTATATTAGTGTGTGTGTATGTATGCATGCATGCATGTACGAGTGTGTGCGCGCGCACCTGTGTATACACGTGTACACATCTATATATAAACACACACATATATATATATATATATATATATATACACATACATACACACACACATA